>NW_020664419.1:60601887-60687141 GCF_002925995.2 Terrapene triunguis | reverse complement strand
TCTGTGAGGAGCTGGCTTCTGATGATGAACTTTTTGAGATTGGGAGGTTGTTTGAAAGCCAGAAAAGGGGAGTCAGGAAAGATTTGTTTCAGGACATGGTTCCCATCAAGTATGGGTTGTAATTGTTTGATACCCCATAGAGGTGCCAGCAGGTGGTAGGTACAGTCAGTTGGTCTGTGTTTTGTTTTTTCTTTTTCATACTGAAGCAGGTTCTCGGTCCATTCCACGATGCAAACTACTTCCCTGGTGGAGTGTCCTTGTTTGGTGAAGATGGTTTTAAGTGTGTTAAAGTGTGTGTCCCAGACCTTTTCCTCAGAGCATATTCTGTGGTATTTGAGTGCTTGGCTGTGGATAACAGGTTTCTTGGGGCATATGGGGTGGTTACTGGATTTGTGGAGGTAAACGTGCTGATCCTAGGGTTTCTTGTATATAGGCGTCTATAGAGTTTCATTGCTGAAGCTGATTGGAGTGTCCATTGTTGATGCTGGTGTGGGAGTGTTCTAGAGAGAGTTTGATGGAAGAGTGGTGGTTGTTGAAGTTGTGGTTGAAATCTGAGGGAACTTAGGTCACCTGTCTAGAGTATGAAAATATCATCAATGTATATTGGTTTCATGGTGAATTTTTCCAGAAACTTTTCCTTGAGGTGGCCCCGAAGAGGTTAGCATATGGGGGAGCCATCCTAATACCTAGGGCTGTTAAATGTAAAGTTATGTCTGAGGATGAAATGGATGAGTCTGATATGTTTGGGATGGATATCTGAGGCGTTGTCCATTGTTTAGATATCTGAGGCATGCAGTGATGCTGTCATGAATGGTGAGGTGAGGCATGTTGGTGTACAGGGAGATGACATCTGTAGTGACAGAAATGGTGTTCTGATGGAGGTTGTTAATGTTGTGGAGTTTTTGGAGGAAGTTAGTTGTGTCCTGAGAGAAATTGTCCCTTTGTGCAGTGAGTGGTTTGAGGATGGTTTTGATGAGTCCTGATATTACATCAGTAAGAGTTCCATGGCTTGGGTCTGCCTGGGTGCCCTTGTTTGTGTATCTTGAGAAGCATATAGAACAGTGGTTCTCAAACTTTTATACTGGTGACTCCTTTCAAATAGCAAGCCTGAGTATGACGGCCCCCCCTATAAATTAAAAACACTTTTATGTATTTAACACCATTATAAATGCTGGATGCAAAGTGGCATTTGGGGTGGAGGCTGACATCTTGTGACCCCCCATGTAATAACCTCGTGACCCCCTGAGGGGTCCCGACCCCCAGTTTGAGAACCCCTGATGTAGAAGGTCCCTGGGGTGGGTTCATGGGGAATGCAGTTAGTGTCTCTTGGACTAGTTTGGGGAAGAATTTGATATCCTTAAATTCCTGTGTGAATTTGTGGTGTGAGGTCTCTTTTGAGTTCTTTATAGTAGGTGGTGTGATAAAAGACAACGCCCTATCACCCATGGGCGATCATTTTCCCCAAGCTGATCACTCCACATTTGACCTCTTAGTTCTCATCCTCAAAAAAACCCTGCACAACATCTTCAAAAGACAAACCTGGGAAATTAAATTCATAATTCAGTTAGATGCTAAAAAATCACTCAGCAGAGATACTGGTTTTAAGGCTCATAACAATTGGTAACCCTCCTTTGTTCTATGGCTACAGAGGTGTTAATTGCCCACTTCATTTTAAGTGGTTTCCTGCAATATATGTCAACCCCTTATTTTAGCAATCTGTCCCACCCTATATTTAGCTGTGACACTGATTTCGTTTTTCTAGACTTGAAGAAGAGCTCTGTGAAGCTTGAAAGCTTGTTTCTTCCACCAACAGAAGTTGGTCCAATAAAAGATATTACCACACCCACCTTTTCTCTCACAATTTTATGGAGTTGTCTTTTGAATATAACTGCCCTATAAGGTACACCCTACTCCATGTATTCCTTCAGGACACCATCTGCTTGTATCTTGCTAACCCTCTTTCTCACTAGGGAACATTTCAGGACTGATTCTTCTGTCAAGCTGCACTTAAATCTCCCATTAAGTTCAAAGGAGTGCCACATGTGGAACTGATGAACTAAATGATAAGACCCTCATTAAATGATCTCCACTAAAGTTATCCAGCTCTTAAACTTTGTCCCTTGTTTTTGCACATAAATTTCTATGAAGGCAGATTTTGTCTGTAAATGGATACAGTCAAATGGGTAGGTGATGCATATAGTTTACTTAACCAAAGTAAAAGTTTCACAAGCAGAATTTATTTTGGCTTATCTTTATCCTGACAGTATTACTGTCTTAAAAATATTTAAGCAAAAAGCACAATCTGCAGATCACACGAAAACATCAGGAACTTTACTAATACATCACAGAAATGGGGAATAAAACAATTAATTCATATTATTTCAACAGCTTATAATAACAGCTACATTAATAAAACAAGTATCGGGGGTAGCCATGTTAGTCTGTATCCACAAAAACAACTGCATCTGAAAAACGGAGGTTTTTTACCCACGAAAGCTTATGCCCAAATAAATCTGTTAGTCTTTAAGGTGCCACCAGACTCCTTGTTGTTTTTATTAATAAAACAAGCCACTTTACACACTCCTTATTATATCCTAAATATGGGACCAGATTTTCATAAAACGAGGTCAAAGATCCAGACACACTTTTCTTTGTACCGTTGCAAGTTTGTTTTCTGCAACTGCATACAGAAATTGCTCATAATTTTTTATGTAAATAGAAATTTATAAAGTCTATTGAAGCCAATAGGCTCCCATTGACATCAGCAGTAAGCCCATCATCATATAAATACCTATTTTCTGTGTTGTATGTGTTTTACGAAACACCTAATTTGATGGTGTACTTACTGGTGTAAAAGTTAGGCACGTAAAATGTGTGTGGATATCGGTGTTCACCTTTTGTAAATCTGGCAAACAATGAAGAGAAAGAGGAGCAACGAAAGGCATTTTTTAATCTTTGTGAGTGAAAGATGACAACACAAAATTCATTTGTGACTTTACTGCATCATGCACTTTTGAGCATACAGTCATACAAAAGTCATGATTAAAAAGTGTATTGCTGTGCTCATAATTCTTTGCATCCATCTTGAAAATGAATCCCAACAGACACTCTGGTCAACCTATAACATAAATATGTAGACTTCGGCTCTCCACTGAACACCTTCAGATGTCAAGTCTAATGATCGTAACACTTCTATAAACTGAATTAAATCTTTATGTATGAACAGTTTTATTTTGCTCACGTAAACATTGCTTGAGCCAGATTCTTGGCTGGTATAAATAAGTGTAGCTTCATTGAAGTCAATGGGTAAAGTCCTAGCTCCTCTGAACTCCGTGGGAAAGCTCCCCACTCTAGTGAGCTCTGGATTTCACCTATTAGCTTTATGCCAATTAATATTCGCTGCAGAACTGACCCTGAGTCTTTATTTTTCCATATGGAATAATTTTTTTCAGCTGACAGAAATAGACTAACATCAATTGCGTATAATTTGATGAATCTTTCATAAAGTATTCAGAAATGAGTTTCTGCCTTAAAGCAGAGATGTTTGGTAAAAGAAATAAGATGACTAGTCCAAACATACTGAATATTTTAAAATATCCAGATAAATCAAATACTACTCAGATCTCAAGGAATGAGTTTGTTACAAGCAGGGCCGGCTCCAGGGTTTTGGCTGCCCCAAGCAGCCAAACAAAAAAAACAACGAACCAACCAACCAACCAAAAAAGCCGCGATCGTGATCTGCGGCGGCAATTCGGCAGGAGGTCCTTCGCTCTGAGCAGGAGTGAGGGACCGGCCGCCGAATTGCCACCGAACAGCTGGATGTGCCGCCCCTCTCCAAAGTGGCCGCCCCAAGCACCTGCTTGGTAAGCTGGTGCCTGGAGCCGGCCCTGGTTACAAGGACACTGTCTGTCTTTTTATGTAGACAAGGCTCCCTTCCAGAAAGTCAATTTGTTTAAATTGAATTCATAGCTTGAGCTGGGCAGGAAACAGTTTTTCCATCCCAGAAAAAAATTTGAGATTTCAGAAATTTTCCCCATTCCAAATCAGGATGAAAAGTGAAAATCTCAATTTTGTGAACCAACAATCTGGAAAAAAAAATTGGGTCAATCAGAATATTTTGTTTCAGTAACTTTGGAACATTTAGTTTTGATTTTGACCTTTTAAATTTTATAAAAAATGAGGACAGTAATTTTTTTTTTAATTGTTCTGAGCCAAAGCACTAGAATTTTTTGGCTTGAAAATGTTGAATGTTATCAAATCATTTCTTAAGTTATTCAAATATATTTTGTATAATAGCTGCTGTATCACTGTCACATTGGTTTGAACACTTGGGCCTGAGTCTCCTCCTACTTCTGTTAGTGTAATAAATTCTGATTATTTGAAAGGAGTTAATCAGTGTATACCCAGTGTAAATGAGATCAGAAGTGGGTTTCTTCTTATTTACTTCAGAGGAAATTGGATATAATGCACATAAAGCAGGCTCCAAAGTTTAGAAGAATATTAGGAGGTAGGGACTTACATGTGATTAATAGGCAATGTGAGCTGCACAAAGAAGAAAAAGTGTGTATATCAAAATGGAATATCTTTTATTTTACATTTTCTGAATGAATTCTCTAGAAAACAAAATGTATAACTGAATCAGAAATTATTTATTGCTCATAACCATCTATCTTTCTCAAGATGTTGAACATTGTACTACTTGGAGAAATACTCCTCCTCACATTTTCCACACAAAATCCCATTAAGTAAAACTTTTCTGAAGCTGGGGACGTTTGTCTTCATTCCTGAACACAGAATAATGGAACTGTGGTATTATATCATTTTGCTATGCTTGGTCCACATCCATCAGATTTTTTTTTCTAATATTTTGGGAACATGCAGACATGCAAACCAATGTCTGCCTGGCCCAGCAGGAGATAGTAAAATACTTCTCAAACACCAGATGGGATTTTACAATATTTGTAAAATATAAAATGCTTGAAGTGTTCTCTGCAAACCTCAAACCAAACATGTTTAATTTCCTTATATGCCTTTTTAATTCTCTTGGTGAACTTTTATAAATTAAAGGATTGTCAAAAGCCAGATGCATTTAAAATGTTCCTAAAATTAAATTCTGTAGACTGATATCACACATATCATATCACTATATAGATAGATATTAGTTTAATCATATATAATTATATTCCTATAAAAACTAGATATCAGGAAATACTAGAATTCTACAGCTTATTTCCAATCTCATTTTAAATAACTAAAACTTTTTTTTTTCACATTTCAACATCCTATGACTTTTCATCACTGCATTACAAGTTATACTCAAACAAAGCAGAACATTTATCCAATATCAATTTGAAAGTAATGACAATGAATCCCTCAAGGGGCTGTGAATAGAGCTGATGTGGAATTTTTTGAATTATGTATTTTACTGGAAAATGCTGATTTGTAGAAACCAATACTTCACGGGAAAGGTTCTTGGTTTTAACAAAATTCACATTTTAAAAAAGTTTTGAAATTGTGTTGTAGTAAGCACCTTGGAAAGCCTTTCCTAAGTTCACTGATAATTCAAAGAAAATGTGGGTACATTGCCAAATCAGATACAATAGCGAACAAACATATAAATGTAAATCTTTACTGATCATTTTCCAAGGTGCAATGGTCCTACCATTTTTGTACTAGATGGACTTGTGCTCTCCTTTTCCATAGACACTTGTGTCTATTAGCTAGTAAATGGATGGGAGGCCTCAAGTATTAAATTATAGACCTCATGCTTCATGCTTTTGGCTATGTTTGTGCTTTTATTTTCTCAGAGGACAGATTTCTAGTGGAAGAACGAATCTTGTTGCTTTCTCTTTTCCTGTATGTTCTGAATCCTCCATTCTAGCATGATTTGAACATTAAGGGACAAATTTCCACCAATTGGAACCTCAGAAGTAGGTGCATGCATGCACATTGTTCCACACATTCTCCTGGTTTCCATAGACAAATTGGTTAATAGGAGCTTGTGCATACATGTTCCCACTTACATGCAAAATTAGCTTTTGTGAAGCACATCCTCCAATTTTTGAAAATTTTTACCCTTGTCACCCCAAACCAGGCTCTAGGTGGCTTTTATTGTTGTCATATATTTGTTTACAACTCCAAAGAAGTAAGGGTATGAAGTCACCAGATCATCTAATTTATGTCAATGAGATTTGTCTTATAAAGAGAGAGAGAGAAAGAGAGAGAGTAAAAAACAGCATAATTTCCATCTTTTCACTACTTAAAATAATATTTTAACTTGTATATTCAGGTAAACCCCAATTATTTGAATGCCACAAAGTCATCTGAAACATTGTGATAATCAGAGTTTTGGATAAATGAAATTTGTTTCTGTACATATTTCAATTTGGGGTACAGCTTAAAAATTCAGATCACTTGAATGTGATAACTGGAGTTTACATGTAGCAGCAAATGCAGGGGAAACCTATTGGTCTCCCCTACACCCTGGGTTTTCTTCTCTTCTCCTCTAAGCAGCTGTCATAGAAGGATTTATTTGACTTTTAGTTTCACTTATAAATAGTAAAATAGGAGCGTTTAATAGGTTCTGATTTCACTTTTCTAAAAGAAGCTACAAGTTAAAAACAACTATACTGGCAGGAAAGTCAATTACAAACACAAGTATGTGCAGGCCAGGGAGGGAGCAATAGTGTGGGAGAAACACGTCACCTGGAAATGTGACCAATGAACCCATTCATTGGTTTTGCCTTTGCTTCTGCTTCAGGTCTGTGCTCAGCAGCACTTTTAGTGACTCTATTAATGATGTTTGTATTGGAAAATCTATAGGGAGACCCATCAGCTGGCAATCAGGTCCTCTACAGTGATTATCCTTAGTAGTAGGCAGTTGTAGAAATAGAGCTATTCTTAATTAATAGGCAGAGAGTTTTAAAAGTAACTCCTCTAGAGGAAGAATTTTAGTCTAAACTCTGACCTCCCTTGTGACTCCTATTGCTTCAAAACTATTTTGTTGAATGATGTATTTCTGGGGAAGATGTACGCATTGTCCATTCCATTCCTGTTACCTTCCTCCACAAACAACATATGGCAATACTTACCCTACATCATGTATTTCCATTAGCTCTTTTAGATGCTGTATTTATTTTCATGTTAATCGCTGAAGCCAAATTATATTGTTCAATTTGATTTGGGTTCCAAGGTAGACTAAAGCCATTTCAAGATGGAAGAACACTTGAACTAATGGAGACTGAATGACTGGCCTCAGTGAGATGTATTTATTATTTAATACGTTTGGCTTGCCATTTGCTTGAAAATTGATTTGACTGTCTCCAAACCTATCATAAGGGCTGTGTGAGCCAGAATGCTGTTTCGTGTAGACCTCAATCCCTGTGGCCATTTCTCTGAATACGATTCTTTTGCACAGTTACTTGTACAATCTATCTAGGAACTTATATGCCCCCTGTCATTGAAATATCTGAGAGCTTCCCAAGTAGCTTCAAACCAGAAATAGCAATAACAATATATCTTTCTTTCTTTCTTCCCAGAAGGCAGGAGAAGTAGCTTAATTTATTTTGTGTGTGTGTTGTGTTCTGCGAAAAGAGCATAAGAGGGAAAGCTAGGTCAAAAGAAATGAGTTTGGGATTTAGTTCTGAAAGTGGTGATGCTTGTGATCATTCTTGTCTCTTGCAGGAGTGAGCCCCTTGATTTAGGTCCAGCTATGTAAGGTTACTTCGTTCATGTTGGATTACTTGGATAGAAGGCACTACATAAGTACAACATATTATTTTGTAATAGTGTGGGAGAAACACATCACCTGGAAATGTGACCAATGAGCCCATTCATTGGTTTTGCCTTTGATTCTGCTTCAGGTTTGTGCTCAGCAGCACTTTTAGTGACTCTATTAATGATATTTGTATTGGAAAATCTATAGGGAGACCCATCAGCTGGCAATCAGTACTAGTATTACTAATAAAGATTCTTCTTTTACTCCAATTGGCAAAGGACTGGGTTTATAGACCTGATGGACATGCGTACCATACCTGCTTTACTACCGGGCAGCTGTTTTGTGGGGAGTAGCTAGTGACTGAAGTCTCTGTGGCCACAGATCATTACATCTTCCTACTGTTGTGTTTCCCAAACTTTTGAAATCTGAGTCCCCTTCAGGAAAATGAAACTAATAAATACCACCCCTTTTTTCCACCTTTCAGCCCTGGTATGTGTTTACATTTTATATTTATACATCTTCTCCATCTTCCTCCAGCTAGTCCGTCACACTTCCCCCTTACCCTCCACTTCAGGAAATGCTGGTATAAATCTTACTGCTCCTTTCTTACATGTTTTGAGCAGTGAAGTAGTTAAGCTCGCACCTCAGAGCTATAGTTTCTGGCTTTTTGTAAACTCAGACATCTCTCCCTCAGTTGGGCTTAGTCTACAGTATAAAGTTTTGCCAGCTATGTTGGCTAGGAGTGTGAAAAATCAACCCCTCTAACAAATGTAGGTATGCTGGCAAAAGCTCCAATATAGACACAACTATGGCAACAGCATAGTGTTTGTTAGCTGACCTAATGTTCAGGTAAGTGGTAAAGCTATGCCAGCAAAAGCCTTATGCCCATTTCATGCTCTGAAGGCTTTCTTCAGAGCCATAACATCTAGAGACTTTATTAGCTTTCATTATAAAAAAAAAAAAGTTTGTATTGAGAGGCCCGTCCTTCATGCCTCCCTGCCCCACAGGGGATGTCCCACACATTTGGAAATAGGATCGTACAGGGGAAACAGTGGAAAGCTCTTTTCCTACACAGGCTATCCTTTTTATGTTGATATAAATACTTCAGATTGTGCAGCTGGAGTGCAGATCAGTGCTGAAATTAGGCAATAGTAGGTGCCTAATAATTCAAGATAGAGCCTCAGAACCCAGTAAACCTAAAGATCCTTTCCAGTGTGAAGGACTTTGTGAACTGAATAATTCTACAGTAGCACAAGTTGTCCTGTATACATTATTGATTCCACTAAACATGAACATTTTTTCACTAAATGCTTTAGATATTCTGCATTTTAATCGATTTTTCATTATGTTTTTAAGTTATGACATACTGGAAGGTTGGTATCTCGTTACAGGGGGATGAACTGGTCCCTTCTGGTTATATTTCCATGATTCGTGGGAGAAAAGATTACATGCACGTGGCAATCAGCACACCAGAAGACTCATGTTTCCACAGTTAAAGAAGGCTGGCAATTGTAGGCTGAGTGGAAGTCCTCCTGTTTGATAGATTTCATTTAATTAGACTTGTAGCTCCAAAGAGAGTGTTTTTTGTTTGTTTGTTTTGTTTTTTGTTATGGGGAGGTTAGCTAACTAAACAGATGTCCTTAATGACTTTGGTTTGCAAACAGGTTCCAGTTTTATAATTTTGTATTTATTTATAAATATTTCTATACTATGGCAATTGTATTTGAGTGCCTTGCCTACATTTATGAATGCAGTACCTTCGTCGGGTAGGTATGTATTACTATCCCCATTTTACAGATGGGGAAACTGTGGCACAGAGACTCATCTGCGACTTGCTTAGGGTCACACAGTGATTCTTCTATGGTAGAGCTTGGAACATACTGTGTCCTTGACATCTTCCTTGCTGCTGTGAATTTCATCCTGACTGAATGCAAATTATGGCAGCACAGTATGCAGCATCTTTCCACTGCTTTACATCCTTTTACAGAATTCCACTTGTCTGATCAGCTAATTATGGGGTAAATCTTGAATCCTGAATGCATCTTGAGTAAATGAGCTGTGTTTAGGAGTTACGGAAGGACTCTTCCTCTCCTGGACTCCTCTCGATGGCCCTTACTTCCTCTCAGCGGGGTATTTTCCCCCCTGATGAGTGCAGATCAGTTCATGGGTGGGCTGGTTGGTCGACTTTGTGCCCAGAGGGGCTTAGATTTATGCCATACCACTGCCCCATCCTCCAAACGTTCTTATGGCAAAGTGAGCCAGCATGCTGAGGATATATATTCCCTATGGTACCTCTGGAGGCTCCTATGTCTGCAGAGAGAAGGCAGGATTTCCCCCCATGTCAGTAACTACAGTACAGATCAGATTTAATTTAATCAATACTTAGTTTTCGAGCAGTTGGCTCAATGACGTGTTAGACAATGTGAATGGTGAACATTTTAAAATTGCTTTCACAGAAGTGGTTAACAAGTTGTACCACTAATTATGTGATTACAGGGGAGCTATTTTTCAATTTTCTTTTATTGGGAATATTTATTTTGGATTTACGCTATGAGCTGTGCTGAAACCGAGCCCCTCACAGAAGGAAACTGTTAGTAGTGGCTGGTTTATAGAGTTTTTGTGCCCAACAAAAATACCTCAGAATCATTGAAGGCCAAACAAGAGGTTTTATAAAAGGTCTCCTAACTCCACACACAATGTAAATTAACATCCCCCCCCCCCAGAGATTCATGAGATTTTTCATCCTTAAATATTTGTCTTTCTTAAATTTGGACTTCAACTCATTAATGCTCTGATAGCTGATGGCATGAGCAAGAAGTGTGGGGAGCCGTTATGCTCTCGTTCCAAATATTTCTGTCAATGCATCTCACTCCTAACATGCAACAACCCCGCTGTTTGCTTTCTGGATTGTTACTGAGCAAAGATTATCAATTTTGCTGAAATACTCCAGAACGTACTGGTTTTTGTGATATAGACAGATGTTCACTGGGATAGAGCAGTATTTCATAGCTCTAAAGCAGAGATCCCCAAACTGTGGAGCGTGCCCCGCTGGGGGGGGGGGGTATGGAGGAACAATTGGGGAGTGCAGTGGCCCTGGGCCAGCCCCCATGCGGGAGGGAGCACCACCCAGCCAGTGTTGTCCTTATAATCCTTGTAAGCCAAAACTAGTAAATCGATTTTAATATGCATTACTTTAGGTTTCTGCAACCTAATTACCTATTATAATCTAAAATCAGTATATCCAAATCCCTGATTTGTTTTGGCATATATATGTGGGCACTAATTGCACTGAAAAGAAAGAGTTACGCTAGGGAACTCTTAGTATGCAGTAATAGGGTCAATGTGGCCAGTTAGTGTGCGTCAGGTTAGTGAGCTGTAGATTTACACGTATAGACAAGCCCTTAGAGGCTGATTCCTTTAGAAGTGTTCTTTTCCTACCCTGTAGAAGTGCATTGCAGCCCAGCGCTGTGAGGGGTGAGTGTGACACTCTGTGGTAAGAACAGGGCCGGCTCCAGGCACCAGCTTGGCAAGCAGGTGCTTGGGGCGGCCACTCCGGAAAGGGGCGCCAGGTCCAGCTATTCGGCGGCAATTCGGCTGACGGTCCCTCACTCCCGCTCGGAGCGAAGGACCTTCCGCCGAATTGCTGCCGCAGATCGCGATCGCGGCTTTTTTTTTTTTTTTTGGCTGCTTGGGGTGGCCAAAACCCTGGAGCCGGCCCTGGGTAAGAAGGGAGAATTTCAACTTATTAACCCTATAATTACATTTTTTTTCCTTCTCCCTGATCATTCTGGAATGTCAGAAAGGAAAACTAAAGGCAGTGAATCAGTTCAGGACTTGCTTCTCCCCAGCCATTCCAGACCCTATAACAGGGGTTCTCAAACTTCATTGCACCGTGACTGCCTTCTGAAAACAAAAATTGCTACACAACCCCAGGAAGGGGGACTGAAGCCTGAGCCTGCCCGATCCCTACCGGTCCAGGTGGGGGGTTAACGCCAAAGCCTGAGTCCCACTGCCCCAGGTGGATGGGGGGCCAAAGCCTCAGGGCTTCAGCCCCAGGCAGGTGGCCTGTAACCTGAGCCCCACTGCCCAGGGCTGAAACCTGAAGGCTACGGCCCCAGATGGTGGGGCTCAGGCTTCAGCGCCTGGCTCCAGCAAATCTAAGTGACCCCATTAAAACGGGGTCAGGACCTACTTTGGGGTCCCGACCCACAGTTTGAGAACCTGCTGCCCTATAATCATCCTTCCTTCCTGTTTTTCTAGTCAATACTATTAATTAGGGTGTCAACCGATTAAAAAAAATTAATTGCAATTAATCACACTGTTAAACAATAATAGACTAGCATTCATTTAAATATTTTTGGATATTTTCTACATTTTCAAATATATTGATTTCAATTATAACACAGAATACAAAGTGTACAGTACTCACTTTATATTTTTTTATTACAAATATTTGCACTGTAAAAAACAAAAGAAATCATATTTTTCAATTCACCTAATACAAGTACTGTATTGAATTTACAAATGTAGAATTATGTACAAAAAATAACTGCATTCAAAAATGAAACAATGTAAAACTTTAGAGTCTACAAGTCCTCTCAGTCCTATTTCTTGTTCAGCCAATCGCTCAGACAAACAAGTTTGTTTACATTTTCAGGAGATAATGCTGCCCGCTTCTTGTTCACAATGTTACCTGAAAGTGAAAACGGGTGTTCTCATGGCACTGTTGTAGCCGGCGTCGCAAGATTTTTTTTAATTATGTGATTAAAACTGCAATTAATCGACAGCCCTACTATTAATGGTAACAGAAAATTGTGGTTTTAGGTAAATGCTCACTCACGAACAAAGTCTTACTAAACTTCACTGACACAAATCTAATTCCTTTGTGGGGAGCAGCTATTGCTGCTGTTTCAGTCCATAGAGTCAATCTGGAACAGTAGTTTCAGAGCATCTGTGTTGCATCTATGCTGTTCGAGAGTAAATTCTGTCTTCCACTATGGCATCTTTACTCTGACTTTGAGAGGATAGGGGAATCTTCTGTGAGGAAATTGCTATAATGTAATTCACTTTGTCTTTCTATATCTTTCTACATGAAAATAACCATCCCTAAGTTTTTCTAAACTTCTAATTATTCCCCATTGCCTTATTTATGGACAATTTTAGTTTCTCTCAAATACTGCGAAAAATGTGTCTCTTGATATAAACTGAATGATGTATAAATTTAAAAAACAAAAGATATTCTATTGTTTAGTAGTAATTAGAATAGTAGTAAAGTAGTAAACTGGTTAAATAACAGGTATCATAGTAATATTTCATTTTAATCTTGCTAGAACTGCAGTTTTAACTGAGTTATTAAGTTCCAGAGAACCTTTTTTCCCAGGAAAAACTAATGATGCAACTGGGTTTTCATAGAGTAGAAAACTAAATGAATATTCAGAACTGTTTGGGTTCTTAGACTCTAAAGCCACAATTATATGACTACTGTAAATCAGACTTTGATTTTGAAGCAAACCCAAGACAATTTGCAGTATTTTTTAATCTTCTCTTTTTGTTCCGCTTCTATGTAAATAATCAGACTGGGAAAATATACTTGCAAAAATCTGCACCTCTTGGTTCTTGGAAAATGTGTCTGATGTGTATCTGGGATGGGGCTGGGCTGCAAAGCTGGATCTGAACCTTCTCAATTTTTGGGAGTGTTTGGATCTGGGTATTTGGTTTGAATCAGTCTCTAGTTCTTTGAGATCCTTACATGAAAGATGTGGTATAAATGTAAAGGGACAAATCCTACTTTTAGTTACATCAGGTCAGTCACTGATACCAATGTGGTTGCATGCTGTAACTGAGTGGAAAATTTGGCCTGGAGTGTTTATTATAAGTAGCATTTAAAAAGGGAAAACCTGCTGAAGTGGAGAAATGCAAAATTGTAAATGGTCAGGCAGCTGCCCACCTACCAGCTTTACTTGCCAGACTAATGATTTATTCCTGCATTAACATCTTCTATAGTTAAGCCAAATTCACTATAAAAATATTTTATTGCCACAACCCTACTTTTCCGCCCCTTCACTTTTTCCAGGAGATTGTAGGGAACACACAAACTGCTAAATGAACTGAAATAATTTAGCTATCTTTGTTCAATATCCCACTGGGCTTTTTTTACTGCACAAAGAGCAAAGAAAAACAGCCAAAGGTTTTAAGAGGATGGAGCAGTTTTATTTGTGAGTTATCAAGGATTTTTTTTTTGTAGATTTATGGAACCATGCTTCACATTTCTAATAGCAAATAATATAAGTGAAAAAGGGAAGGGTTTGATGCATTAACTAGGGGCTGGCAAAAAACAGATGTGTGGTGCTTGTACTTTGGTATGGTATGTAAATCAGGCATACCATACCAGCCAAAGAACAAAAAAGTGGAAAGTCAAATAGTCATGTCAAATTAAACCCCTTTTTGTTTAGGTTTTCAAAGTGATTAATTTAGCTGGTTGGCATCGATTCAACTGATAGCTAACAATAGGTCATTTATTTAATGTAGCTTTTAATAGCCCATAGCCACTCTACTGTATCGGTGCTTATCTTCTGTTCTTCTCTTTGAGCTGTGACGGTAGGGCAGGAAACAATAGTAGGTCAGGTGTAAAAGAGGCTGCAGCATTCACAGTGTGAGTGCTTGTGCTTTATGAACAATGGAGTTGGGAAGAGTTTACCCTTTTCAAGAACATTTAGAGTGTAGCTAATCTGAAAAATGACTAAAAATGGCAAAATGAGGTTTCACATTTGCTGTGTCTCAGCAATTCCAGAATAAAAAGCACAATTTATAAGAGGGAAAAAATGTGTCCTGAGTGCCAGCCCAGCAAACCTCTCTCTGAGAACAAACAATGGAACTGAGTTCTTTCCTTATATTTTATCACAGTTATAAAGAAACTGCAGTTAGGCCTTTAGTGTGCCTGTGCAACTCTATATTTTCTTCAATGGGTTTGCAAAGATTAGCGGAGTAAAGCTTAGTAAACAATTCTCTCGATCATACACAAGAAGGAATAGAATCCAGCTCACAAGCACTTAGCAGTATTGGTTCTATTGCCTCTAACAGAAGTAAGATGCAGTAAAAACTTATTTGTGTCAATAAAATCAGCAGATATGTTTCTGAATATACAGAGGAAGAAAATGTTTACTATACTTGTGTGCGGTGATATTCAAGCTATAGTGTTTCATTAGAACATTGTGTGAGTGTTTCATGCTGTTTGGTTAAGGAGGTATGGTATAGGACAGTCACGCAGTGAAAACAAGTATGGTTTATATTTCTCTGGTGTTCTGTAATCAGAAATCATACAGTAAAACTATACATAAAAACATTACAGTTAGGAAAAGACCTGAGCTGCCCAGTCATGGTAATTATAGACTTAAATACAGTAGCATATTTTTTTAATGGCTGGATAATTATTTGTAGTTATAATATTAAAATTGTATTTTTTAAACTTGCTCCTTTCAATATCCCATCCGTTTGATTTTACTGCATAGCATCTTACATTTATTCAAATACAATAAAAGCACAAGTAAGCTCCTTTTAAAATGAATCTAGATTAAACCAAATAAGGGGGCCAGTACAAAAAATTGACCGAGACAGGAGAACAGGTTTCATATGCTAGTGCTCTCCACAGCAAAAGCATGGTCACTCTGACAGCTGAGAAACAAGTGTGGGATCTCTAGAAAGACCACTAGTATCAGAGCAGAGATAACCAGGAGGTATCAAATGTAATGATTGCCCACACTAGATTGAGGGCTTTAAAAACCAGCAAAGAAAATTGAAAATCAGTCCAACATTTTATAGAGGTAATGTAAAGAACACAGGGCAGGCATAATATTAGTGTTTTTTCTTAATGTGTTTGTATTGCATCAGCAATGTTGTCCGTGCTTTACAGATAGGAATTTTGTTTATATACCTCTGCCAGAAGTTTACAATATAAATACATATGTGGAGAAAAAGAAAAACCACACAGGAAGGGAGGTAACATGATTGTTTGAGCCAGTGCAAAAATGACCTGCTGCATGCTGTGCTGGTAGTGCTGGCATGGGGCTCCCAGGACATAGTATACTGTTGAAATGTATGCTTCGAAAATATAATCCATGGAGTAAAATCTAGCAGTGAAATCCTGGCCACATTGAAGTCAGTGGTAAGTTTTGTCATTTACTTCAAAGGGGCCAGGATTTCACCCAGGCAGATAATTCAGAGAAACCACCAAGAATATATGCCTGGATAGACTTTCGATTAAGACCCAAAAGACTAGTAATAAAATGTTCACTATGAATTTTCTTGATAACCTGTTTAGCTGGAGATGGGAAGTATTTATAGTTGTGGAAGAGGCAGGATCTATTGATTGGATTTCATTTAAGAACAGTTGCCTTACTATCTGCTGTCAGAAGGAGGCAGAGAAAGTGTTGTCAGCTGCGAGACTGGAAGAACTTGTGGGTTTTTTTTTTTAAATGAGGTGTGTGACTGAGGGGTGGAGGGGAGGTCATTATTGCAAGCCAGAGTGTTGGTCCAAAGAATGAGATCACTTCTCAGTAAGAGCTTTAAAGGGTCAAGCCCTATTGGTTTTTTTCCCTCTGTACAAATTGGTGCCTTCAGAGAGGGCCCCCCTGCTTTTTTTGTTTGCTGGGATTAGGGCCTCCTCTACCCTTGGTCTTTCCTCACCTGTGGGCTCCCTCCTGAAGTTTATGCCCAAAACCCTGGGTTTCAAACCCTGCCAAGTCCTTCTCCCTCAGTGAGGTCATTCCAGTTGCCTCAAAGAGTTCCACATTCTGTCGAAGTGCAGGGTCTGCTCTGGCTTCAAGAGCAGATTCAGGAAGCTGAGGGAGGACAGGCTGAAGCTGCACCTTATGGAGAGTTCCCTGAGACCTGCAGGGTCAGACTCTTCCCCCCCATTCATCAGCCTCAGCCTCTCAGAACTCTCCAACTCCTTCAGCTTCAGTTCCATTAAGTAAACACTGAATGCATTGAGGCCTCTACCCATTAAAGATGAAAACCTTAATCCCCCAGCCAAGAGTCTAAACATAAGGAAAAGTTGTTCTAAAGCCCAGGGGACTGAGGGGATATCACATCCAACTGCTGAGGCTCCTCCTGTACCACCAAAAGAGACTTCCAAGCAACCCTGTTTGGGACCATTGTTGGTACCTTCTGAGCCCTAGGGACTTCTCAAAGAAATCACCACTGGTTCCAACTCTGGCACCCTCAGAGGGCCACAGATATAAGGAGCATGTGGACTGTTGTATTAACTTAGATGAAACAAATGGGCTAAAGGTGTTAACGTCGCTCAGTGACTGTTGAATATTAAACAGTGTTAAAGTCTGGGGCTTGATATACAGAAAGCTCAGCTTGCTTAGCATTATGGCAAAGATGTCATTAAACATCTTTTTACTCTTTTATTAAAGATGCAGGAAAGAAGGAAAAACAGTTAAAGCATTTGAAATGTAAAGCATTAAATAAGGCTGTCATTTTAATCACATCCCTTGTTCCTTTTCTCTTTAGGTGTAGATAATTTTTAGAAGAAAACCCCCGCTGCTGTTTGACAATCTCTTAGATGGTACTAAGATGGTAATAACTATGATCCCAGGTGGCATCTGGGATTCAGCTGAAGCTAGTGGGGGTGGCCATGTCATCTGAATCCCTCTCTCTAGCTCGTTCTAGTCAGTATCAGGATGATTAAGGCCCAGGGTCCCAGGAAATGGAGGCAGGGGGAGAGAGTATGTGGCAGCCATGACAGTGAAGCTTGCTCCACTAGCCTCTGTCTATTCTTTCTGTCTGTTCTTTTTGTTCTTTACCCATCAACATTTGTTGTTATAGGTTGTTGTAAAGTCTTATGAACTTTTACATACTTTTTACAGTTGAGCTCACAATTTGGGTACATCTGTAGGCCCAATTGTCGCAACAAGACCACACATCCTGATACTGGGTGATTCACCTCAACTTGAGTACTGCTCTGGATCACCAGAGCAGACCACATTCCTCTCTCATGAGGCTCTCCGAGTGATAGCGCCTGAATCCCCTGTATTGAGACATACAGAGAGTGTTCCTGCTGGTACCAACATACCCACCTGCACCAACTTACCAACCATTGTCGCTGCACCCTCCCACAAAAACCTGGTTGCCTGTTTTGATGTGGATGTCGGTGTTCACTTAACTGCTGGTACCAACTCAGCTACTGGTACTGACACCCTAGCCTTTAACTCAGGAGATGATACATGCTTGGAATGAGAGATCTCCATCCAAACTTCAACCACCTTCTCATTAGTTTCCCTCCTCAGTAGGATGAGGATGAGACCCCAGGAACTATTTAACACATAACCCACCAACCCTGGCAGGATGCCCTTGGGATCCATCTTCTTTTCTGTACACCCCACCACACTGGCATTTCTAGAACCCTTGGGCCCTCATGAAAGAGGACCCATCAAGAGGAACAGCCACCAGTACGCAAGGATCCTCTTCCCTGGGAAGCCCCTCTTCCCCAGGGAGATCTTGTGGAGGATCAAGGGCTAAGACCTGAGGAGGCGGCACCTCCTTTCAATAAATCCTCTTCCTTCCCAGATGAGGAAGTTACAGGGCCTCTGTCATCCTACGTGGATTATTTCAAGGTTTTCCAAGAATTGATGGTAAGGATGGTCAAGACATTACAAATTCCCCTAGAGGAGATACAGGAACCACAGTGCTCCTTGGTTGATATTCTGCATGCTATATCTCAAGACAAGATAGCCTTGCCTATTAATGATGCCCTCTGGATAGCTGCTTTTACCATATGGCAGACATGTGCTACCATCTCACCTATGTGCAATAGGGCTGACAAAAGTATTAGATGCAGGCCAAGGGTTTAGAATACCTTTATCATCCGACCCCTAACTTCCTGGTGGTCAACACAGTTAATGAAAGAAACAGACAACACTGAGATCTACTCCTCATGATAAAGAACTTAAGTGGTTGGACCTTCTTAGCCACAAGAGCTACTCTTTGCGTGTACTACTATTCAGGGTCACCATCTATCTAGGTGTGTAAAGAATCCTTGCCTTCTATCTTGACAGGATTAAACCCTTCAGAATCTCCCCTACACTCTTTGTCTTTATTGCAGAGAGAAGAAAGGGAGCTCCTCTTTCCACTCAAAGGTTATCTAAATGGGTTTCAGGAGACGACATCTTCGCATATTGTGAAGCTTCTGAGGTGTACCCGTCACCTAGGGTGGTGGCCCATCCACCAGGGTTCAATCTACCTCTATAGTCTTACTTAAGAACATACCAATTGCAGACATTTCCAAAGCTGCAACCTGATCATCTATGCATCCCCTTTTCCAGGCACTGTGCTATTCTTCATGCTCCCAAACCTGACACAGCCTTTGGCAAGGCTCTTCTTCAAACTGTTCTGAACCTCTCTCCTCCTCAGCACCCTCCTCCATACTACTCAAGAGTCACCTAAAGTGGAGCACCCATATGCATGATAACTTGGAGAGGTTACTTTTCTGTACAGTAATTGGAGTTCTTTGAGATGTTTTGTCCTATGGGTCCTTCACTGCCTGCCTTCCTTTCCGCTCTGTTTTGGAGCCCTTGCCTTTCAACATCACGGTTGAGATGGAACTGAAGTGGCAATGGGTCTACCCTCTCCCCATATATCCTCAGTCCAGAGCACAAGGCAGGGTGATGTGCAGGTGCCCACTGACACTGCTGACAAAAAGTCTCCAATCAAAGGTGGATGGGCTCACACAGCTAAAGTGGAACCCCCATAGGGACAAAACATCTTGAAGAATTTCACTACTGCTTAGGTAAGTAACCTCTCAGTTTTGTATAGCAATCATTTAAAAAATATTTTTAACTTTATGCATTAGTCACCTGTATAATAATAAATCATGTATAAGAGTTTGCTGGATCAGGGCTATAGCCACTGAACATTGAAGACTTTCATTCTCAGACTTTACACTGATTTTAAGGCCTGTTTACACTGGCAGTGGTATAAAGGAGCATTACTATATATCAGAATCAAGTCCTGTTTATTAGTACCTTCCCAGTAGTGTGTCTGTTAAATCTCAAAAAATAGTTTGATATTCAATAGGAACTTAATAAAAATAATTACAGCAACCAGAAAGACTTAAAAAGGATCAATTATATGTGAATTAAGTACCAGCAGTATCATATGTATTGGAGGCTTAATAGCTATATACCACTTTACTAGTATACTCTTTCTCATTGCCATCAAATAAAGCATGTTCCTTGCCAAGTGACAAGGTTAGACAAGTGTGGTAATATTGGGTAGGACAATGTGGAGATACAATACATAAAGTGATCTAGACACTTCACTTTTAGCAATGTAATGAACTTTCTCTTTTTTCCTCCAAGAAACCAGTTCCAGAAAAATAGTTTCCTCCTTAGTTTAAATGAAAAACAGACACAATAAAGACTTAACTTCAGAATAATAGGTTCACTGGCATCAGGTACTATAGGAATTATACATTAGGCAGACAACTAAAAAATTGGCTGTGTTAATCAGGTGGTGTCCAAAAGTACTCTAGTAGTTTTTTATTTAACATGGACTATAATTTCGAAACAATTTTACTAATAAGTCATTTAGCATAGACATCCTTGATTTAAATGAAATTCTCTTCAGGGACATATCTGTGGCAAAAATACATGTGAGCTATTCATTTTTCAGCATCCCAGTAAAATCAGTGCTACAGGAACACATATGGAACTTTCCATTGACCTTTGCTTTCCCACCATCTCACTGATCTTTATATGTTGTTATGGCTAATGGTTCTTAGGTAAGGAAACTGGATATAACATTATGGCAGTAATTAGATTATATTGATTGATCACTGGAAATTCTCTTGCTTTTTCTTGCATTGCTTTATTCATCTTCCATTGTCTGAGTTTGCCCTCGGTTTCTGACAATCCCTATTTCCCATCCTTCCATATACTTTGAAGTTCAGGTTAGAGGTGGAGATTATTTACTATGTGTTTGACAAAATGATCATGGATAATTAATCCTTATTTTTCATTCAAAAATATCCTCTTTAACAAAACAGAAGCAACCTGAGATTATTTATAGTGGGCCAGATTCTGCCAGCCTAATTCATGAGTATGAGTAATGCAAGTAATGGTCACCGTATCTGACCTACTATAAACTCCTTGGGCCAGGGACTATGTCTTCCTTTATTTCACATGAACCATACTATAATAATGAGTAGCTAGTAATGGTAAATAAAAAGTATTTTGGGTGGGTTGCAGCTGTGTTACCTAACCTTTCCTAAATTAAACTACTTTGTGGTTTAAAAGAATTTCACTCTGGCCTCCAAATTTGTGCCTGCAGTTTTGCACATGCAGGTCTTATGTACCAAGCCTTGAGATCCTTACTTGATTTTTCCCTCTGTTTTCAGGCAATCTGATTGAGGATTTCATAGTGTAGCTCTGTTTTTAAACTTCCTGCATATACATATGCATAAATTGTACTCTGTATACAATGGAGCAGTTAGACATAACACCATAAACTTCTCATGCACAAATGAAGGTCAGAATGAGACCCATTTGAAAATGTACCTGTAAGCATATTTTATATGACCAATTTTTTCAAAATAGGAATCTATGCTTACTCAGTGTCTGTGTGGGCATAAACACAAATGACCAGATTCTTGAGTATGGCAGACGAATACTAAGGGCTTCTGAGGAAAGGTGACTGTGCAAAGCCCCTGTCTTTAAGCCCCTTTGTGCCCAGTCTTTGGGCCACTCTGGACTGAGAAAGTCTCTTGGCCCAAGTAGTCTCCTCTGGCATTGTTTAACTTTATGAACTATCAAATAAACAAAAAAATTAACACAAGTAATTTGGTGAGACATAGTAAATTACATAGGTTTCATCTATAGATCATATCTGTTAGGAGGAATCTTATCAGGACCTATTTTATAACATATTTCAAATGCTAAGATAATTCAACTATGGATGTCTACATAGTTTTTATTCCTTCTTCATATGTGGCATCTCAAGCACTGGAGGTTCGCAACCATGATAGCCCATTCTATACAATCCTCTGCTAATTTTTTGGTGAATAAAATAGTTCTTTTGAAGCACCCAGAATACCACATCTTTTTTTGCCTTGTGTTCTTCTGCCATCGACTTTTTCTTCCAGTGTCTGTGAACATGCATCACTTGCTGAATCCCTTAAATGGGCCCTGAAAATCAAATCTTTCTTTTCATAAGATCTCTGACTAACAGTCGCTGAATTCCAGTTATCTCCAATGCTTTTTAATGGGCGCATGATATATTTGTGATATTTTCAGAATTCTATAACACCATAACTAGAGTTTCTTTATGGTTTGAATGTCTGTGTTTCACAGCTGTAATTTAACACTTACCAAATGTAAGTAGTTAAGAGTTGGAATTTAGTCTTCAGATTTATATCTGTTCTCATCAGATGTTTATTTTTTACTATCTTTTTAGATAACATCTTCCAACTTATTAACTATATCAAGAAATATTTTGTTCTGGAACTAGCAAGAAGTGTAAACAAATTTCTGTAACTATTTCATTTGCAACTTTAAGCTAGTTGAATTTAGCTGTGTTTGCTTTCTGCAAGTGAGTTTAATCTACATTAATGTTCACAAAGCAAATTTTAAAATCAGTGAAGGATAGCAAGTTTTATAGCTTTTTTCCCCCTGTAAGTATTTATACTAGAAACCTTATGAGTTACTCATGAAATCAGGGAACAAAGATAATACCATGGGACTAACGTATCCAATTGCAACTAAGCAACAGAGCAGAATTTCAGTTTTTGAATTTCAGATAGCAGAAAACAGATTGAATGAAACTTGAAGCAAAATGGCCAACTAATGAAAACATTAGCAAAAACTGATCTATCTAGACAGTCTATGAACAGAAAGAGGCAAAAATCATCCAATAAGTGATATTATGAATTATTTGCTCAATTCTGATTATTTCCGTAGGTTTTTAATGTTAATTTATGTTTCTCTTATTCCTTACTAACAACATTATAATGGGAAAGCCAGGGAATAAAAACCATAGTCCCTCGTGGTCGTCTACCATAATTCTACTTGTAGGCACTCTTCAATTGCTAATAATATCCCCAGCAATCCTAAACAATATATCAAGTTTTCTTTCTGCAGAAATAGAGCCTAGAATATACACATCCTTCCCTGAAGCAAATTCAACCCTAACCACATGTGCTAAACCATTTATTCTCAATTCTCAACAGCCTCTTCAGCTGAAACAACTGAATTAACCTTTTATTTACCCAGAACTAACCACTGGAGCCCCAATTCACTTGCATCTGAAGAAGTGAGGTTTTTACCCACGAAAGCTTATGCCCAAATAAATCTGTTAGTCTTTAAGGTGCCACCAGACTCCTTGTTGTTTTTGCCAATTCACTAAAGCACTTAAGTAAACATTGAATTTTAAGCACATGAATAATCCTGTCCATGTTTAACAAAGCAGGTAAACCTCATTTCAACACAACACTGAAGCACATGCTTAAGTACTGTGATAAATAGAGATAATTTTGACAGATGGTTAAAATCAAGCACATACTTAAGTACTTTGCTATATTAGGACCTTAATCATGTGTTTAAATCCCATTTAAGACAATGGGACTTAAGTATCTGCTAAAGTGCTCTGATGAACCAGGGCTTTATACACAAGGCTTTAGCAAGTAGCCTTCGTGCAGGCATATCTCCCATTGTAGGTACAGTAATATCAGGCTCTCATAGGATAGAATGTATGCTGAGGTAATATTGTTAGTTTAATGGGAAAATAAATGAAAAATTTAATTTGCTGTTTAACTCAGTCTTGCTTTCTGGTTTCCTGGGCCTGCAGAGACTAGGAACAATAAGCAAGCTGTTTACTTACTCCTAGAGGTAGCAAGAACTAGTGTCTCACATTGTTCTTCAGCAATCCCTTCTGACTTGTTTAGGGAGCGTGTATGGGCATTGAAACAGGGTGCTGGAACAATTTGTATAGTGGGGGTGCTGAGAGCCATTGAACCAAACTGTAAACCCTGTATATGATTGAAACCACATCAAGCCAGGGGGTGTGGCAGCACCCCTAGTTCCAGCACCTATGAATGACAGAAATGAATCTGCCTCATCTCAAGTCCTTCTGAACTAGAAGATAGTTTCTGCCATGAGGCAGAACACTCCAGACAGTGAAGTAGAGTCTCTGTTTTTCTGTAGCTATTGAATAATTTTCTAAGCTAACATTGTATGTGTTATCTAAGCTTGTCCTCTTATCTAATAAAAGGTTATGTACAAACACTTGAAGGGAACAAAGCGTCTAATCCGTGTTCTCAAATCTTTTCTTGTCTTCTTTCTCTGCTTCTTAACATAGTGCAGGTTCCTAAAGTGAAATGAGGAAAATATATATTTAAAATTCTCCACCACATAGCTATACCAGGGCTATTAACAACAGAAAAAACAACTTCATCTCATGATACTGAAATTCTGGACCATGCATTGCAAATCAGTCTGTGTGAACATAAATGTAGGCAGAAAATTATACACATAGGGAAGTGGTGAATATCCTACCACAGGGCACCATCTCAAATATTGTTCATATGTAGTCAGTGTGATGGGTTCTCTGTGGGGTGCCACCTGGAACTGGGGTACCACTGAGCCCTCTGACCCATCAGCCTGGGCTCCCTTTCACACTGTGCTGCTGTGACAAGATACAGACCTGCTCCCGGTCCTACACTTCCTCCAGCATTCACACTGGTAGGGACACACCCAGCTGCAGTTACATGCAGGCTCTCTGACCAGCCACTGCATGAAACAACAATAGAGAGGCTACATCCAAAATAACCACCAGCTTCCCAGCCTAGGACTCCCCACCGCTGGAGTATAAACCCAGAATTATACCATCTTGCACTGCACATGGAATTGTACAGTGTAAGCTCATAGAGTTTGCCCCCTCCTCTCCCAACGTGGAGAGGAACATGCAACAGCCTTTGCCCCTTGAGCTATGATTTCCCATGCATTTCACTCAAACTCACTGGTTTAGATAAAACAAAAATAAGTTTATTAACTACAGAAGATGGATTTTAAGTTATTATAGGTGATAGCAAACAGATCAAATCAGATTACCTAGTAAATAAACAAAAATGCAAACTAAACTTATAATACTAGGAAGATAGGATATGAATTAACAAATTTTCACCCTGGCTGATGATACAAGCAGGCTACAGATTCTTAAGGCACAGGCTACACTTGCTTTGCAGCTTGGAATCCCCAGGTTTTTCATACACCGTTCAGTCTTTCTTCCTCAGGTGTTTTCAGGAGTCCTCTTGTGAGGGGACTGAAGAACAACCGATGATGTCACTCCCTGTCTTATATAGCTTTGGCATATGGCGGGAACCCTTTGTCCCAAACTCAGTTTGTGGAAAAACACTGACATCCTAAGATGGAGTCCAGAGTCATGTGGCCTGGTTACATGCCCTTGCATACCTTGCTGAGTCATAGCAGCCATTACTTACAGACCATTTGCAACATTCACAGGAAGGTTAAGTTCTTCCAGAGTCCGTTGTCTTTGCTGATGGGCCATCAGCACTTTCTGGCTTCTTCATTGTTGTACCAGAAAGGCTAGTTGTGGGTGTCACCCAGAGTAAGCACAATTTAAATACCAATACATAGTCAATATTCCTAACTTTAGATACAAAAATGATACATGCATACAAATAGGATAATCCTATTCAGCAAATCATAACTTTTCCATTGACACCTCACATGACCTGTCTTGTACAAAATGCATCATAATTATGCCATAATCATATAATAAAATCACTGTGAAGAATATGGGGTGTAGTGTCACAGTCAGATCTCATTAGATTAGGTAAACTCAGTTTGTATTTAAATTACAACTATAATAAAAATGTATAGAGGCAAAATGTTGGAGGCAGAGGGTGGGTAGGATAGGAAAGTCTTTCACAATCCTGTTTTGCAAATCATAACACAGAACAATATTTGCTGTATGCGAATCACATCTAAACCCTCTGGTTTGTTTCCTACGCTTGGAGACAAAAACCACTGTGAATAGACGTGAGCAGGAAGAATGTAAAAAGAATCATATTAACCACTCAGTGTTACATTCATATTAGTAGACGGCTCAGTGGTTCAATCCCTTAGAATCCTAGCTATCAGAATAAACTGAGCACTGGGTCTGACTACATCCTGACAAAGTGGTCACGGTTGTTATTTAAGGTTAATGTGATCAGCACTGTGCAGTGCATAAAAATAAGTACTATCCCAAAAGGCTTACCATTTAAAATAAAAACACAGGGAAGGTAGGTATTACTGGTAAGGACAGGCTGAGGAGAACTTGTGTTTTTTTCCCTCCTTTCTTTTCTTTATACAAATAACTTCTTAATGGTATAGGGCTTTAAAGGGAATTTGAATGGCAAGAAGATAGAGGTGTGGTAAATTGGGATGGGCAGGAAATTGGAATGGAAGTTAATTAGGAATTAAACTTAAAGACACATCTTTGTTCAAATGCATCTTGTTCAGTTTGTGTAACTAACTTTATTTGCAGATCTATATATATTATAATTTTAAATTATTGACAACTCTGGGCCAAATCCTGATCATCTTATTCTCCGACTGACTTCAGCAGATGCTTTCAATTGTTGGTAGAAGAACTCAGATTTGTTCTGTATAAATAATACCAATATAGTTTTGAAATTTGCACACTTTGGCCCAAATTCTGCTTGTTTTTCTCACGCTAATAAAGACATTAAAGTCAGTTCATTTACACTGTGGGTGACGTTGGTCCATTCTGTTTTTACAAGAATGCCAAGAGGGTGCAAGATAGCCATATGCAGTGCAAACGCCAGTCACATTTTGTAAGGGCTTATTGTGTTCCTTATTCATTCATAACACAATATGTCTCATTCCACAATGGGGCTTGGAATTCACCCACTGCATATACTGACCCCAATTATGCCTTGATTGGCACTCCATTCAATCCCAGGGCAGTCAGTGGAGTGGAGAGGGCAGGTGGATTAGAGCAGAATTTGGCCCATATTTTAAAAGTTTGCTAAACTTAGTGATTCATGAGCCATTTATCACTGCTGGGTAGATGGTCAGTTCAAAATTGTTCAGCTCTGAGAGGTGCTCAGTGCCTGAAGCTCCCACCAGGTGCCCTGTGAAATGTGAGTGCTCAGCATCTTTCAGGATAAGTTCTTCAAATAGGCTTGTTATATACCTCTTTTCTCATGTTCAGGGATCTCAGGGGCTGAGCATATCTTCCTACGTGCCTACATTGCTTCAATGACATCTGCATTCAGAATCTAGTCCTATCTGATTGCAAATCCCCTTTAAAAGGCCCTCCGGGGTTTCTAGAAAAGTCTTGTTTGACATGGGCATTAAAGATTACAGTCCTTGTTCTCCATTCTATCACACCAGTTTTATTCTGGTGTAACTCCATTAGAGTCAGGCATAAAGTGACATAATGGAGTAGAGAATTAGGCCCATATCTAAAAGGTGAACAGTAGTGGCCCTGTGGATAGTTGCTTCAGCCAAATTTCACTTTTTAAAAATTAGTATTTTCTCTGTTTCTTAAAAATGGAAACAAATCCATTAATAAAGCTCATGGATGCCAGTCCATGGAAGGTATAGGTCATTTCCATTATGTTTCTCACTCAAAGACCTGATCTTGCAATAGCTGTGGCATTGGGAGTTTTACTGAGTTCACAATAGTTGCAGGATTGACCCCGTGTCTGTCTGTCTCACTGTTGTAGCAGGAGAGTGGAAAAAAGAAATGCTAGATTGAGTTGTTGTTGCCATCTTGGTAATGAATCCATCATGTACATTCCTTCAAATGTAGCCTCAGTTATACAGCACAACTGTTTCTTCTTACTTGCAGATTGTCACAATTTAGAGCAGCAAGTGTCCAGGAAAATATACTCACTGGAAAGGAGCCATCGTAGCCTGTACCCTTCACCATCAGCTGTAGCTTATTTCACTCATCCCAGAAAACTAGCAGTTGAAAATGGAAACTACGTGGGTGGCTTACTCGTTACTCAGCATTAGGCTCAAAGTGCATCATGAGAACCCTCCCTGATCCAACCGTGCTAGCAAAAGATACTAATAATTTCCCTTCTCCATAGTGTCTTAAATAAAAGATTCCCCAGTGCCTTGCACTTCATTTGCCCTTTTGCAAAGTAAGAGCAAAGTATGTATAATATGCTAACAAATCAGAGTGGTAGTACCTGATTCTTATTTTCACTAAGTCTTCATTACACCACTCTGCCCATTTAAAGAGCCCATAAAATGGAATAAAATTATATTTAATCTGCTTTAAGGTCCCTTTACATGACCAGAGTGGCCTTAGGGTAAATAAGAATCAGACTCATAGTGTTTTACACCTACTTTGCATTCACTGTGCAGAGAGATAAATAATGAGACAAGCTGCATTTCAGTTTTTCAAGCAGAAATCCTATTTTTTGTTTTTTAATTCTCTGAATTCATTTTCCATGAAAGGTACCAGCTTGACAGAATTGAAAAGTAAAGTCCTCTGTCAACCCAACAGCCACAAACAGTGTTAGCTTCCCCACACTGTCTTGCCAATGCAGCTCAGTATGCTTCAACTCTTACTAGGAGGGATCCTCTCCCAGGGGTGAGAGGATAGTTCAGTCTTTAGACCTATTCAGACCTTGACCACTGTGAAAACTGACATCAAGAGTTTACGGAAACTGCTTAGTCATTGGGAACAAAATCCAGACCACCAAAATCATTTTCACATTGACCACTAAGCAGCTGTTAGAAGCTTTTAGCTACTACTGACGTGGGCTGAATTCAAACAGGTGAAGTACTGGTGAAAGCTGTGACAGATCTACTTGAGCACCCCCTGTCGGACACTCACTAGACTTCTGTGAGGAGATCTATCTGCTGAATCCTCATGTATTGTAAGCATCCAGAGTCTGAATAGAGTCTAGCCACTGCCCCTGACTTGGGGACTCTAGGCAGTCATCGGGGCACCGAGCCTCTGTCTAGTACCCCCTTCTGAGAGCTGAGATTTCATGGTCCAGCTACCTGTGTGTCTAGAAATTTTCTCTTTACATCCCTTTCTGAGGTGACATTTACCCAATAAATAAGAGGATAGTTGAAATCCCCCATTATTGTTGCATTTACTGCCTTTGTAGTCTCCTAAATCTCCCTGAACATTGCACAATCACTGTCACCATCCTGATCATGGGGTCGATACTATATTCTAAATATTCAAACATGGAATTTCTATCCATAGAGATTCTATGGTACAGTTTGAGTCATCATATCTTGAGTCAAGATATTTACTAAACTCGATTCTATGCTTTCTTTCAAATATAGTGCCACTCCCCCATCAGTGCAACCTACTCTGTCATTCCTATATATTTAGTACCCTGGTATTACCATGTCCAAGAACATAAGAATGACCATATTGGGTCAGACCAAAGGTCCATCTAGCCCAGTATCCTGTCTTCCGACAGTGGCCAATGCCAAGTGCCCCAGAGGGAATGAACAGAAGAGGTAATCATCAAGTGATCCATCTCCCCTGTCTCCCATTCCCAGCTTTTGGGAAACAGAAGCAAGGGACACCATTCCTGCCCTTCCTGTCCAATTGATTATGCTCATTCCACCAAGTTTCCATGTTGCCCATTATATCAATATCCTCATTTAATGCCAGGCACTCTAGTTCATCTATCTTAGTAGTCTAGCATTTGTATATAAGCACTTGTACATTTTATCAATATTCAGCTGCTTGCCTTCATGTGTTATATTTAAATAGAACTGTTTGACTATTCCTCACTAGTTCCTACCTGTACTTTACCAACTTCTTTCCTATCCTCTTTACAAAGATATAGAGTTCCTCCTCTAATAAATTCATCCCTAAGGGGTATCTTTGCCTGAACCTTGTGGTCCTCTGCACCTGTCAGCTTTCCCCCAGCCCTTAATTTAAAAAATCCTCTACAACCTTTTTAATTTTACATGATAGGAGTCTGGCTCCATTTTGGTTTAGGTGGAACCCATACTTCCTGCATAGGTGCCTCCTTTCCCAAAAGATTCCCCAGTTCCTAATAAACCTAAAACTCTCCTCCCTACAACATCATCTGATCCATGCATTGAGACCCTGTTGTTCTGCCAGTCTTTCTGGCCCTGCATGTAGAACTGGAAGCATTTCAGAAAATGCTACCATGGAGGTCCTGGACTTTAACCTTTTACCTAGCAGCCTATATCTGGCTTCCAGGCTTCTCTCCTACCTTTCCCTTTATCATTGGTACTTCTATGTACCATGGCCACTGGTTTCTCCCCAGTACTGCACATAAGTCTGTCTAGATGTCTCATGAGATCTGCAACCTTCACATCTGGCAGGCAATTCACCCTGCTGTTCTCCTGGTCATCACAAACTCCACTATCTAGATTTCTAATGATCAAATCTCCCATTACTTTTATCTGGCTCTTGTTAGTAACTGGGGTTCCCTCCGCAGAAGTGGTGTCGTCAATGTGAGAGGATACCATGACATCATCTGGAAAGAGGGACCCAACTATAGGATTGTTTCCCAATGCTCCAGCGTGATGTTCTCCTTCCCCAAGACTTCATCTTCCTTAACAGCACAGAGGCTGTCAGCCTGGGAGTGGTAACGCTCTACTGTGTCCCTGAAAGTCTTGTCTGCATATCTCTATTTCTCCCTTAGCTCCTCCAGTTCAGCCTCAAGACCATACTGTCCCTCTGAGGGCATTGAGCTGCTTGCACCGTATGTGCACATATGCCACCTGTCCACGAGGCAGGTGATCATATATGCTGCATTCAGTGCAATAAGCTAGATAGTCCCCACTCTGCTGCTGGACTTCTGCACGGATTAATTTTATTCTTGCAGGGTTTTTTTTTATTATCCTAAGTTTACAGTATGTTTGTTAGGTGTATCTAACTCTCTCACTACCTCAAAAAATTCCTGGTTGCTTGGAGATGGCTTTTTAAACTCCTGTTCTCCCTGAGTTACTTTAGCCCTGTCCCCTTGTCAAGGGATCCTAACCAGGTTAGGGATTAAAAGTATAGCCAGCTAGAACTTGTTAGTAAGCCCTCAGGCTATGTTGGGAAGAAATAACAAAAGATAGATTCCTCAAATTGTCACAAAAGGCATTATATACTTGAACTAAGTAATTCACCATCTGTACAGTCTTCCTTATACAACCAATGAATTCGTTAAATGAAAATTAGCTGGAGATAACAGTGATGACTGTTTGTTACATCTGATATCACAATAGTTGAAAACTCTTGATTGAACCTGGTGAAATTCTAAACAAAAAGAGCTCTCAGCTATGCTTGTAGCTGTTTCCTTTGCTTTACACTGACTCAACAGACATTCCAGGCTTCAGAGCGACACATAGAGCAGAGGTGGGCAAACTACAGCCCAAAGGCCACATCTGGCCTGTGGGACAGCCTGCCCGGTCCTTGAGCTCCCGGCAGGGGAGGCTAGCCCCTGGCCCCTTCTCAGCAGTCTCAGCTCGGGCTGTGAGGTCCTGCCGGGCAGAGTGGCTGCGAGAGCTGCCGGGTGTAGTGTATTAAATTGCTCCTGTAGGAATGTACTATTTACAGAGCACCAGGGCTGGCAGCTGTAAGTAGTACACTGTAAGTAGCACATTCCTACGGAGAGCAATTTAATACACTACACCCAGCCCTCCATACAGTTTCAGAACCCCGAGTGGCCCTCAGGCCAAAAAGTTTGCCCACCCCTGACATAGAGTGACAATCCTGGAATCGTATTATATAAATAATAATTACAGGTTCCTGAGCATTGAGTCCCCTACAGTTATCATTTCTTAATGTTCTGCCTTGTTAAATTTACCTTTTATCTATCATTCTACAAACAAGAGAAGAAGAAGGATGGATGATAAACTGGGAGACAAACATGCCTTAAAGAAGAACAATTGTTACAGGATGTGAGGGACCCCAAAAAAAAAATGGAAAGCAAGGGGGGAAATCCCTACATTTAAAAAAAAAAAAAGTTTGGGAAAACAATGTATCTGATTTTTAGTGAATTTAACTTATTCTAGTAGAATATCTGCTTCAGAATGTAGCTACATTGAGTTATACCAGCTGAAGATGAAGTCCCTACGGTCTAATACAGTTTAAAACTAAACTGTTAGATATGACTGCGGAGAAAAGTTGAAATTTTCAAAAACAATCAGAATATTTTTCTCTTTAAAAAGACTATTTGCCTTATTGTCACTATGTCTACATATATACCGCACATCACTGGCAGCAGTGAGTAGGGTATGTGTAGCTACATGCCTCAGTGAAAAGCAAGCTGCATCCACACTGTGGTGTGCAGCTACATGCCTCAGTGGAAGGCTCTGGCAGGGAAAAAGCAGCAGGGAAAGTTCCGGTAGCAGGGGTGCCAGAGCCTTTCACTGCTGCCAAAGTCTTTCACTGCACTGAGGCATGACACCAGTATCAGGGAGGTAGTGGGAGGCACTGCTTGGGCATGTAGAGAGCCATGTAGAGTACATACCCACAGGGTTCAGGCATGTGCCTCACCATCCACACTGCTATTTATACCCATGCTAGGGAGTAGAGTGCCAGAAGGAGTGTGCCGTAAGTAGTGTACAGTACTATGTAGATGCACCCTAAGTCAAAGGGTCTAACTGCTACCTTGCCAGTAAATACAAGAGAAGGAACTATTTAAAAAAAATCATTTGCATAATAAAAACATAGGCAAATAGAGCCCTGACTAGTACCCGGTAGAATCCCATTGACTTCATTGGAATTATGCAGGTTGTCCTGTAACTCAAATGGCCCGCTAACTACTTAGTCCAAAACAAACATTTTAGATGTATTTGTGTTTTATGTTTTTGAATATATCAATGGAGGGAAACTTGTAACTTAAATTAACTGAATGTAGGCTGTCATAGTAAAATAGCCATACTTTTCAGGTGCTGGACATGAGAGGCAGATGTTTACTGAAGTCAATAAAGCGATGACAGTTTACACCAGAAGAGCCTGCGCCTCAGTTTTCTGTCTTATACCAAACTCACACCACACCTGATTGTTCAGCTCCAGCACTTTGCTTCTATAAATTATTTAAGGCAGGATTGTCACTTGCTGTATGGGCCTGCAGAGGGGAATAAGGGGGTGTAAGGTTCTCTCTTACTCCCCCTGCAAGAAGACTGGGGTAAGCAGGCTCTTGGGTGTATTTCCTCCCCCACTCAGATGTGTGGGCGGGCATGGGCAGGGAGTGGGTGGATCTTTGGTTTCACATCCGCTCTGCCAATATGCTGGTCAGAGGAGATGATATAGGCCAATAGCAGATGACATCACCCCCAAGACAAGGGGAAACAAGGAAGGAATTATCATTATCCAAGTCACACATCCTTTCTGGACTTCTCCTGGGGCAGCACAACTGCTTGTTCTCTACGATGGTCTAGGAGCAATGTCTCCTTCACATAGTTTTGTTCAGGTGTAGATTTTTTTTTTAGTTGATCATATGTTTTCACGAGTTTATTTTGCACAGATTTGCAAGCTATCCAATATGATAGGTAGGATAAAAATGTTGTATGCCTTGGGCATGATGCCAACAATAACTTGTAATTCACAGTTGTTATTTCACACCAAATAATTATAACTTTTACTTCCCCAGGAAAAAAATCTTTTACTTATGAAATTAAGAGTGTTTCTTTCAATAACATTTACCTATCCATTACCAAATGGTTATTAAGTTTCCTTGGGGAAGGGAAGCGAAGGAGCCTAATTGTGCCTTTCTTGTACATTGCAAACTTCCACTGACCTACTTGAGAATTTTGACTACGCAAGAAATATAGTATTAGGACCAGGGGCGCCGGAACAGGGAATTACCAGGGGGCTATGGCCCCCCATTTTTAATAGTGGGAAAGCTATTCCCTCCTACTTCAGCCCCAGGGCAGCAGGACAGAGCTGTCAGCTGGCAGGGGCCATGGAGCTCTCAGCCGCTAGACCTGGAGCTCTGAGCTGCCGCATTGGTGGGGGGACTGTAGAGCTATGAACTGGCTTGGGCAGTGGGGACCCTGGACCTATCAGCCGCCATGGGTGGTGGGGACCCCAGAGCCGTCAGCCACCATGGGCAGCGGAGACCCTGCAGCTCTGAGTTGCTGGGGCTGTGGTCGGGGTCCTGGAGCTGTCCGCCGCCATGGCAACGGGTGCCGGACCCACCCTCCTCCTGCAGCGGGGCTCGGGCTTTCTTCCCCCCGCTGCGGGGCTCAGGCTTCAATCATCCCACGTCAACCCCCCCTCCATTATTTTTAGTAAAAGTCACAGCCAGGGCATGGGCTTCCATGAATTTTTGTTTATTGCTCATGACCTGTCCATGACTTTTACTAAAAATAATGGAGACAAAATCTTAACCTTAATCATAAGGTCCCTTGAGCATAGCTGTCTCTCTGCTTTGGACCTTCAGGATGCCAACTCTCAAATGACAATTTTACCTAGCCACAGAAAGTTCCTTCGGTTCTTTGTGGAGGAACACCACTTTCAATACACAGCGCTTCTATTCGGCCTCTCTTCCACCCCCCAAGTTTTTACCAAATGCTTGGGCTTTATGGATTATCTCAGGAAGGAGGGAATACACATTTTCCTATACCTCCGTGACTGGTTACTGAGGGGCAGAGAGAGAGAGAGAGAGAGAGGAAGTTCTTGCTTACATCAGTACCACACTGCACTTGCTTGCCCATCTGGGTCTCATTCTAAACAGCAGAAAGTCAACTTTGGCTCCCACTCAAAAAACTGAGTTCACTGGGGCCCTGTTAGATTCCATGATGTTGAGAGCATTCCTGCTGACCGTTTTCAGACAATTCAATGTCTTTCCCTCCATCTGCAATCTCAGCCTTGCATGACAGTTCAAATGTGTCTGAGATTGCTGGGCCACATATCCGCTTGCATGCAGGTGGTCCAGTTTGCAAGGTTGTGTCTTTGCCCCCTTCAAATGTGACTCAGAATGATCTGTCCTACCCTTCATCCTCTGGACAGACTGGTTCATCTCTCTTCACTGGTCCTAGACTTCTTGCAGTGGTGGATGTGTCTACAGAATGTTTGCCAGAGTACATGGCATTCACCAACCAAATCAATTGTTACCAATATCTCCCTGATGGGTTGGGATGGGGGTACACCTGAGGTCACTGAAGATATAGGGACTGTGGTCAGAGCAGGAGGCTTCACTCCATATCAATGTGCTGGAGCTTTGGGCCATCTACAATGCATGTTGCACCTTAAGGGTCCATATCAGAGACTCAGTGGTTCACATACTTACTGATAAATACCACAACAAGATACTATGTGAACAAACAAGGGGGAGCACACTCCAGGTTGCTCTGCCTAGAGGCGATTAGGCTGTGGCAGTTCTGCATCAATGAGAACATTACTTCGATAGCTGTTCACTTGCCCAGAGTTCAGAATCATCTTGTGGACCATCTCAGCAGGTATTTTTTCCTGAGTCACGAGGTTCCTGAAGGCAAGTGTCTTCCAGATCATCTTCACAGCATTGGACATTCTCATGATCGACCTGTTTGTTACAAGGGAGAACAGGAATGTTGCCTGTTCTGCTCTCGATGTGGCCTCAGTCTGGCTTCCTCTCCAGTGCCTTTCATCACAATTGGCAGTTGACTCTCTGTGATGCTCTGTACCTCAGGGGAATACCCTACACCCCTATTTCTGTCTTTATAAAATGATTGTGTGGTATCCAATGCAAAGTTTGTCATGTTGGGTGTCTTCAGAAGGCTCATGATGCACTGAGCATGGTTGTTATAGTGATGTTATAGTAATTGTTACAGTAATGTTATAGTAAGGTTATAGGTTATAATTTCATGTATATTAATGAGGCTGAAAATGTATCCTCATGGCTTAAAGCAAGCCCAGGAAAAAACTCTCCAAGAACAGAGAGGCAGTTCACACCTCAACAGGGCATGTATGGGACAAACTCAGCCCAGTCTCACAGGAACAAAGGACACTGGCCTAGGCAACAACAAAAGGATCTGTTAGACTCTCGAATGAGTCACCCCCCTTCCTTTGGTCAGTTTGGAACTGTAATGAGGTAATGCTCACCTGACTTTGAAGGGTGGGGGGCAAAGCCAAGAGAGAAGAAAGGACATGATAAAAGGGAGAGACATTTGCCATGCTCTTCCTCTCTCTTCCATATACATCTACAGACACCACACCAAGCGACTGAAGCACTGATCAAAGGGGAGAGCCTGGCTGAAGAGCAACAGCCAGCCTGTGGTGAGAAGCATCTACGTTTGTCAGGGCATTGAAAGTGTTAAGATCAGCTTAAATGTGTTTTGCTTTTATTTCATTTCACCAAATCTGACTTGTTATGCTTTGACTTATAATCACTTAAAATCTATCTTTATAGTTAATAAATCTATTTGTTTATTCTACCTGAAGCTGAGTGTTTAGTTTGAAGTGTGTCAGAGACTCCCCCTTGGGATAACAAGCCTGGTACATATCAATTTCTTTGTTAAATTGATGAACTCATATAAGCTTGCAGCGTCCAGCGGGCATAATTGGACACTGCAAGATGGAGGTTGTGTCTGGGACCGGAGATATTGGCTAGTGTCATTCAATTGCAACTTACATGCCAGAGGCTGTGCGTGAACAGCCCAGGAGTGGGGGTTCTCATAGCACAGCAGGGTAAGGCTGCCTCCCAGAGTCAAAGATTGGAGTGACCTAGCAGATCACCAGTCTGGAAAACACCAGAGGGGAATGTCACACTCTCCTCTATGCTTTCCTCCTGTCCCAATCATCCCACAGGTCATCCTCAAGCTCAAGGTGGATCGGGGCAAGTTCATTCTCATTTGCCCTGGATTGTCCTGGTATTACCAAGACATTGCTGGTTCACCAACCTTCTCCTGCTGTAAAATCAGCATCCCATATTGCTTCCTCTCAATTCCAACCTGCTCCCTCAGAATCACGGCCGCATCTTGCATTTCATGGTGTGGCTGCTGCATGGCTGAATGAAAAGGAAGAGCAGTGTTTGGTGGGTGTCCAACAAGTCCTGCTCAACAGTAGGAAGTCCTCTACCAGAATGGCCTACATGGAAAAATGGAAGAGGTTTTCAGTGTGGTCATTGGCCCCTGCTACACCTTCAGATGTTTAGGCTTGTGCTTAGTTCATTGAGAGGGCATCTGGCAGCAATATTGGCATTTCATCCCTCTGTTCAGGGAACATCATCTTCTCTAATGCCATAGTGATGAGATTCCCAAAAGGGCTTCTCTGGCTACATCCTCTGGTTCCCGTGTGGGACCTAAACACGCTCCTGGTGGCTCTAATGGGTCCTCCATTTGAGACCCTAGCATCTTGTCTATTGCCCCTCTTGTGTCAGAAAACCACTTTCCTGGTAGCTATTCTGTCCACAAAGATGGTGTGTGAGTTACAGGCTACTCCTGGGGGAATTCTGCGCCAAAATATTAAAAATTCTGGGCACAATATTTTAAAATTCTGTAAAATTCTGCATATATTGTTTGTCAAAATAACACAATAATGCCAGTTTCAATTATTTTGGTAATTTATTTCAAAATACCTGTCAACAAGTATGTCTGTAACAATACAGACAACAAAAACATCCAGGAAATGTTTTTTTGACAAATAGATTCCTTACTAGGCATATTAATACAGAACTTTGAGTAATGATTCATTTAAACTACAATACAGAAGAGTATTTCCTGCACCCCTCAGAAGAAGTGCAAAGGCTTGGGGGAATCCAGGGTAATGGAGAAGCTAAGGGAGAAGGAAGTAATTGCTGGGAAGGAGCCTGTGTGTGAACTTAGGGTTGTTGGGTGTGGGTGGGAGAAGTATGGAATGGGTTATTTTGGGGGGGATTGTTAGGGAGTTGGGGAGCCTTCCCCTTGCAAACCCTGGCTGAGCCCTAGCCTTTCCCATTGTCAGGCACATCTGCCCCAGTCCCCATATGTCCCTGAACCCCCACTCAGCTACCCCTCCTCCCCAGGTGTCCCTGCACCCCCACCTTCATGCACCCCCATCCCAATGTGTCCCTGCATGCCCACTCAATAACCCCCCACCCCCAGGCACCCCCTGCCTCCATGTAGCCCTGGACCCCCACTCCCATTCAGCCCCCACCCCAGTCTTCCCCCCACTAGCCCTTCTGAACCCCAGTCTATGTGACCCCCAGCAGACCTGTGTGCCCCGCTCTGTCTTTCCCTCCCCATATCCTGTGTCTCCTCACCTGACCCTGCGGGCAGGGTACTGTGGGGAATGCAGCCTCCTCTTCCTTCCTTCATCCGTAGCTCACTGCTATGGCCGGTGAGCCAGCTACCCTCTGTTCTGGTGACACAGAAGCCCCTGGTGGGCAAAAGGCATAACTGCAGCGACTCTCCGGCAGAATATATTTTCTGCAGAGAAAAAAGCAATCTTCAGGGGACATTAATTCTGTGCGTGCACAGTGGTACCCTCAGGAGTAGGTGGCTGAGCCTCCTTATATGAAATTATCCAAAGACCAGATAACTTTACCACCTAACATTTTTGTCTAAAGCAATCTCTCAATTTCATTTGAACCAGGAGGTATATTTACCTCTGGTTCCCTGCCCCCAAGCTGCATTCATCTCTGGAGAAGCAGCGTCTCCATACATTGTATGTCAGGTGCTGTCTAGCCTTCTATCTGGATAGGACTAAATCATTTTGTGCTTGACCTCGCCTATTTGTGTCATATTCAGACTACATGAAAGGTCAAGCGGTCTTTTTGCAGACCATCTCTAAATGGATAACATCCTGTATGAAGACTGCATGTGAGATAGCTTTGGCTACACCCCCTCAGTGGGTATAGCATTTCTCAGAGACATTTCCATATTGGATATTTGCAAGGCTGCTAAATGATCATCCCCATGTACATTTATGAACCATTATGTCATTTCCGCATCTTCCAGAGCAGAAGCAAACTTCAAAAGGGCGGTCCCAAGATTCTTTATTTAGATAGATTCTGAGTCGCACCTCCCTGAAGGGTACTGCTTGTGAGACACCTAGGTGGAATACACAGCTGCAGCTACTCAAAGAAGAAGAAATGGTTACTTACTGTAACTGTGGTTCTTCAAGATGTGATCCAGACATGTATTGCATGACCCACCCTCCGTCCCCTCTGCACTGGAGCCTTCTCTCATGCGTGTTCGGTGTAAGGGAACAGAGAGGGTTGGGGTCAGGGTAGGGCTGCCTCATACAGCCAGGGGAGGGACCACAGCTATGAGGCTTGAACACTGCCCCTCTATGGATACTGCTAGGCAATTTCTCTGGCCCCGGCGCACTGGGTGCACACAAAGCTAAGTGGAATACATGTCTGCATCACATCTCAAAAAACCACAGTTACTGTAAATAATCATTTCTTTAGGCACCAGCCTGTCTTCTCCAAAGTGCTGAGCACCCAGCAGCTCCCAGCTGAGGTCAGTGGAACTGTAGGATACTCACTCAGTATTTTGGAAAGTCAGGCCAGTGCCTAAACATAGACTAAGAGTATGTCCACACTGCAGTTTTAAAACTCATGGCAGTACATCTGAAAGCCTAGAGCTTGCACTACAGTGCTAAAAACAGCTGTGTAGATGCTTGTGCTTGGGCTGGAGCTCAGGCTCTGAAACCTGGAATAGGGGGTCGGTTTCTGTGCCTGTGCTCCAGCCCAAGCAGCTATGTCTACACTGCTGTTTTTAGCACTGTAGCATGAGCCATGCAAAGCTGCCTCTGTAGCCCCAGGCTCTGAGACTAGCTGCCATGGGTTTTAAAATGCAGTGTAGTGGTACCCTTAGAAGCCTATCTTTAGATTCTTTTTGAAATTCTTGGTCTCTTATTTATTTAACAGTTTATTTACTTTGATATTATACATCTGTTGGAGAACATCTTGTATGCTCACTGTGCTATATAAATGTGTGTGTGTGTGTGGGGGGGGGGAATACTCCTCCTGCTCCTACTTGCAGTCCTTATCTGTGAGGTAAGGACTGCTAGTCAACGAGTGAGAACACTGGAACTCAGGTCCCAATGTTGTAATATTTTTATATAATAATTAATAAAAATACGTAGCTTTTTTCATCAGGAGATCTCAACGTGCTTTTACAAAGGAGGTCAGTATCATTTATTCCCTTATCATTTATCAGTTTACAGATGGGGTAACTGAGGCACAGGGTGGTAAAGTAACTTGCCCAAAAGTCACCCAACAGGCAAATGGCAGAGCCAGGAGTACAGCCTAGATCTGCTGGGTCCCAGGCCAGTGTTCTGTTTGACTTCTGCTGAGGGGCAATATTTAAAAAAATCAGCACTTCCCATGCTACACTGCTTGGGCTAGACCCTCAGCTGTAAATGTCATAAATCCACTGAATTCAGTGGAGCTACACCAGTTCACACCAGGTGAGAATCTGCCCTTTGACAGAACTTGCAGTATTCCTGTACTTAAAATGGCTAGTAATGTGGTCCACTTAAATACCAGTAAAATCTGGTTTAAACTTAAATCCTGATCAATGTTGTTGTTTTTTTAAATGATACCTGCTCTAGTACAAAGAATATAGTGGTATCATGTTTTAGAGTCTACATTGTAAATCTCTGTGTAATGAAGATACTTCAACAAAAGTGGATTTATGACCATACAATACTTGAACTTTATATTAATACACAGGGAAGATCCTCTGCTGATGTAAATCACTCTAGCTCTTTGGAAGTCAGTGGAGCTATGCTGATTAACTCCTGCTGAAAATCTGGTTCTGAATCTTCCAATAATTTGTAATCTGGCATTTTTCATATTTGTTTTCAAACTAACCCTGCAGCCCTAACTCAGGCAAAGCTCCTAGTGAAGTTAACAAGAATTATGTCTGAGTAAAGACTGCAATATTTGGCCCACAGAGCATATTGATTAAGTTTTGTTTTTAAATAAGAGCCGTTTTTGAAGAACTGGACCACATATGAGGACAAACAAGCGTCTCACACTGGCAAGCCTCCATTTTTTATTCTATTATTTTATCACATCCAAATGGATTTTCGTGGCAGTTAGTAAAAACAGAATATACTTCTAAACTACAACCATAGAAGCCAGTTTTCAGACTTAAGTGAATTTTTCTGGCTGAGTTTTAAATCTCTGAAAAACAAAAATTTATAACTGATGCCATTGACAAAGCCTTTAACTATAGAATCTTGATAGATGTTAGGAGAGAGGTAATAGCACTTGCATCAGAAAACTTAATAAAGTTGTTGCTACAATCCAAGAAAAAGATCTTAAAGAAGAAACACCCACAGAAAAAATTCCACTGATCACACCAATATGTATCATGGGGAATCAGACTTTCAAGCATGAAAACACTGGATACAGGTAGGGGGCCAAATTTGCAGGCATAGGCATATGCACTTGTACACAAACAATTGGACATGCCTAAGGTATGCGCACAGATACCTTGGGCTAGATTTTTCAGTCTGCTAAGTCCATTTTGCACTGCTCAAGCTGCACCAAGTGGACTTAGACTGTAGAGAGATGGTCAGCAGAGGGTTTCCCTTGTATAGGGGAGCTCTCTGCTGGCAGAAAGATGGCAGAGACAGTAGAACTAGCTCTTGAACCATCCACCTCCATCCTTGATGTAATTGAGGGGGCATACTAGGAGTGGGCTGGGGTGGGGAGGGGTTTGGGGAAGCAGACCTACACCTGATCCTCCACAGTGGTCAGGTCACTGGGGGTCCTTATGCCAGTGCTGCTCCTCAGGCTGGGGCCAGTTGCCATGGGGTTATGGAGCTGCAAGCAGCTCTGTGCATCCCCGTCTCCATTGCATCCAACTGAATCTCAGGTGGGATGGAAAATCCAGCTCCTATTGTAAACATATTCAGTGCACAAATTGGTAGTTGCCCTTATAATGGTAGGCTAAGCATCTCACATGCTGCCTTGGACCGTTTAGGTGCACATGATCAGTTGAATATCTATTTGTGTGTAGGAATTTGTGCTGGGTCATACACCTAGTTTTAAACTCTTGACCACTTCATATAAATACACACAGACATCCACACTACACCTATACTGTACCTACAACAACACTGAAACCAGGAATGAACCAATTGCAGCTAAAAAAGGAAGCCTGATACTGTATAAATTCATCAGGATTCTAAACAACAATGCCACAAACTGTAAATTAACAAATGGAAATTGTATATTAGATGATCTCAAATGTATCTGTATTAACCACAAGAAGATTTAGCAAAGTATAGAAAAATCCCTTTCCAATGTCTAGCTTTGTCCCTTTTTAAAATTATTTTTCTAATAATTGTTCCTTCTGAATATGTATGACTACATGCTCCTTCTTTCCCACTGTGCTAATGGCAGAAAACTATACATTCAGGTGGCTGAACAGTTTTGTTGTTATATCATAATTAAAATTACAACCTGAACAATCTTGCCCTTTGCTTGGCACCCATACAGGGTTCTTTCTTAACCAAACAAACAAAGCCAGGATAATAACATGCGACTGCAAGATGAAAATAAAAATAAAAATAAACTAAAGATTTGTTTGTTAATCTGTGGTTGTGTTTTCCATCAATGTTTGCTACATCATTGGTATGACATAACTACATTAGAGCAGATTTAGGGACAGATCCTACAGTCATTTTCTTCTTTCATCTTGCCGCTTTCGTTCTTATAAAATCTACTGCCTCTTTAATCCACTCCACTTGAACTCTTCCCTCCCCCTCCAGATTGTAACAAACGTGCCTACAGCATTTATAGAATAAAAAATCAGTGGCACAAAGGAGCAGGATCATACCAGAGAATCTGGTCCTCGATCTTCTATATGAATTTCTATATTGATCTTTGGGAAAAATCAACAAAATAATATATTTTTTTTAAATTGTAGTTTCAGTATCTACATGCTGTAAAGGTAACAATGATCAGAGTCAACACCTCTGTGACACAGCTGGAGTAAAATGGCAAGGCAGAATGAGAGCAGGAAGGGTAAATGTCTGCAGAATAAGTGGCCTGATTCTGCAGCAGCAAGAAAGCCGTACAAAGGGGGCGGTTGGTGAGGAGGTAAGGTGAGGGCATGGAAAAGTTTGGTGAGGATCAAAATTGATATTAAGATCCAGCAGCTCCAGTAGGAAACCCTTTCTTTTGTTGAAACAGTTACTGTCTGGAGGTCCTGATCTCTCCCAAGTCCAAAATATTTAGGCTGTACCAAATCTTCCTGAAAATACTGCAAGCACTTCAGAGATATCCTCCAGGCTTAGCCACACCTCCTCTGCCTTTGCCCCAGAATCTGTCTTTCCAGTGGTGCAGACAGTCCAGTGGTTCATCACTCCCTTTTTATCTATTGCAGTTCCAGCTTTTAAAGCTTATTTTGAGGCATCAGTAAGCAAAATCTTTCCCTTCTCTCTCCTTCGGCTCCCTTAGGGACTGAAATTTCTGGATATCTTTGGATCAGGGCTTTCTGATACTCCATAGTACCTTGCATTTAAACAGCATTTTGATGATAGTATTTAGGGGTGCTTTCATTTCAAAAAATATTTTGAAGCTTTAGGGGCTACCACCACCCTGTTGACCAAGTTAGCCAAAAGTAGCTGGGGGTGCCAACGCTTGTTTTAGTCAGTTCCAGTTGGGTCTCCCACACAAAACAAAAGGGTGGAGAATTCTAGATTTACTGTGATTCAGGGTAGCCAAGAGATCTCCAAGTTTCCATGGAAAATATTTGTTTTTCATCTTTATAAGCCAGTCCACAAGAAATAGCCCATCCCCTTTGCCATAAACTCAGAAGAAAGAGCGAGCGAGATGGCCCAACAGCTAGTGGGGAAATTCTGTGCCGGCATCACACTTGATGGGGACCGTATCCTGACATCAGTGTTTAAGCAGAACTTCATGCTCATTTCAGTAGGGAGTTCTGCTTAAAACGAAGGGGATGATGGGATGCAGAGTGTTTTGTCTGGTTACACTCTTAGCTGTGTGTTAAAATGCAGTAGTAGTATGCAGATTTGCAAGCCTGTTGGACTCTTTTACTGGAGCAGAATTGAAAAATGAACCTGAACGTAGGTGGCAGGTCTACAGAACACAGTAAATGCCATCTCTTTGCTGAAATTGTGTCCTAGTCTGACCTCTATAATGACAGTGAAACATCAAATTAAAGTGCTTCCTTGCTCACTTGTTGACATATGCATGCACAAGAAAGAGCTGCTCACAGATATTGTGTAAAAAGGTAAACACTGTGAGTCACCTTCCTGTTCTGCCTGCACAACAGGCTTTGAGAGTCAAGCACATACCTGAACCTCAGCTCATGGTTGTGTGTATTTGGCAGATATGATCTAAGGCAATTTACACACCTGCGTTCATACCCTGCTACAACTGGCTTTCCTCATTCCCCTGCAAAAACTCCCTGAGTAAGCCCCAGGACCACTTCATCTTACCATAGACATCTCTGTGGGGCATAGCTTAGGACTTCCAGGTTTTTCTGGGAGCAGAGAATGAGACTCTACTGGAGGAGTCATTGTGGATAGTTCTCTGAGAACATCCACTCAATGTGCAGCTGCAGTCAAAAAAGCGAACAGAATGTTCAGAATCATTAGGAAAGGGGTAGATAAGGAGACAGAAAATATCATATTGCCTCTATATAAATCCATGGTACACCCACATCTTGAATACTGTGTGCAGATATGTCGCCCCCTCTAAAAAAAGATACTGTTCAGAAAAGGGCAACAAAAATGGTTAGGGGTATGGAACGGCTGCCATATGAGGAGAGATTGATAAGACTGGGACTTTTCAGCTTGGAAAGGAGATGACAAAGGGGGGGGGAGATATGATAGAGATCTATAAAATCATGACTGATGTGGTGAAAGTAAATAAAGAAGTGTTATTTACTCCTTCCCATAACACACTAACTAGGGGTCACCAAATGAAATTAATAGGAAGCAGGTTTAAAACAAACAATAGGAAGTGGTTTTTCACACAACTCGCAGTCAACCTGTGGAACTCTTTACCAGACGATGTTGTGAAGGCCAATACTATATCAGGGTTCATAAAAGAATTAGATACATTCATGGCGGATAGGTCCATCAATGGCTATTAGCCAGGATGGGCAGGGATGTCTCTGTTTGCCAGAAGCTGAGAATGGATGACAGGGAGTGGATCACTCAGTGATTACCTGTTCTGTTCATTCCCTCTGGGGCACCTGGCATTGGCTACTATTGAAAGACAGGATACTGAGCTAGCTGGACCTTTGGTGTAACCCAGTATGGCTGTTCTTATGTTCTTATGAGGTAGCAGATAGGGCCGCTTAGGGGTTTGAGTTAATCAGACTTGAACTTCCATGTGAGTCCTCTACCTCATTTCTGAACACTGGTAATTATATTGCAGGGTAGTTTGTGCATACCTTCATGAACTGATCCCTGTTGCTGGTCTACTGTGTTCCTAACCAGTTTTGTTAGGACAACAGTTGAGAAAAGATTAGGCAAAAGGAGACTTCTATTTTTATTTTCCATAAATCGCTTAGCTTATTAGAGATCAGCTAGGGCTGTACATTGGAAAGTGAAACATTCATTTCAGAATTCACTTTAACTTTTAATTGAGGATTATGGTGGGATTATTCATTTAAGGAGGTCAATGGAAGATCATTTTATTACCATAAATAACAGAATCAGGATCTAGGGTGGGATTCTTTACTCTGCAAAGAGGGGAAGGGAAAGAAAGATCTTTAATTTTATCTTACAAAACATTAGTTTAAGTGGCTTGTGATTCTGTTGCTTGGAAAGAAAGAAATTCAAAGGGAGAACACTATTTTTTAGGTATGTTGCTTTAAATTCTGCCCCTTCCAATTCAGTGTTGTAACACACCATGCACAGTATAAATATGGATTCTTTTAGCAGTGTGATGACATTTTGTTGGAATACACATCTGCTTTTTGCAGATTTGTGATCTGCAAGAATTCCATTTGTGCCAGTGCATTGGAGATTGTGCCATGGGTCACGGTTCAAACTTGCCAGTACACTCTATTTATTTACCTGGTTTAGTAGAAACAAAAGAATCTGAAACTGCAATTAAACTGAAGTTGGAAAAGGATTTATGAATCCTTGTCAATTGTGTTATTCAATACAATACCATTTGTGGGGAAATCAGATTGTTCACTTAGAATATGTTGAAACCATAAATGAAATCACCTTAAAAATATTTTCCTCCTTGAACGGATAACATCTGACAGACAAGAAAACAATATCTCACCAGCTATTAACCATTACCAGGCAAACTGTACAGTTAATTAGCATGGCATTACCCATAATACTTGGAAAACTATTACTTTCTGGCTGTCACCCAAAGTTAGTTCAGTGTAAGATCATTACTCCCCAAAGCTTGCTCAGTCTTTTTCCCAAAAGAGGAGATAGAATGTGAAAGAACCCCAGTGAGAGTGAAACACGTGTTGCCGCTTTAGCCTTGGGAGACCAATTATGATCCCTTTAGCTGGCAGCTATTGTCATGTCTAGTTAACTGTCCTGGTGTTCTGCATCAGTTTTCAAAACATAACTTTATATGTTAAAAACAACAAAAAATCACTATTACTTTTTTGGCAGCCACCTAAACTTAATTAGGAACTAACCCAGACCTGTGCATTTTTTGAGAACACATCACTGGATTATAATAATCTTGCCAGAGTTATGGAATTGTATAAGGTTGACTGAGGAGTTTATCTCTTTCCTTCTGGGAGTGTTCATTTGAATCTGCATGAATGTATCTGCTTATTTGGAAGCTGATGAAGGACTGTCTTATAATTATTTTTTATTATATATTTATATCTATAGCTTCCCGCAATAAGGCCCTGATCCCTGACTGCAGGTACCATCACAGTAGAAATGGGATAACAATAATTGTATAGAATTGCTCTCCTTTAGGCTATTTTTTTAGTGTGTAGCTTTTTTCTATCTTATGCTCTCTTCTAATTGTAAGCGGGGGAATGGTCCCGCTATTGTGGGGAACTTTCCTGGCTTCTGCACTACCCCGGTGAAGTGGGCTAGCGAAAGGATCCGAGTCCTCGCTCCCACTTCCCTTACCCAGAGGCCTCCCTGCCCTTGAGGACTCCCCTTCCACTCTCCTGTCTGGCAGAGTCCTCGTAACCCCGACAAGGCTGGGCCCAGGATTCCTGGGGGGCTTGACCCCCAACCCTGCTGTGGTCACCCAGGACAGGGGCTAGGGTGTCCCCACTCCGGGGTACTCTCTCTGCACTGGGCACCTCCCTGACCCACTGATCATTTCATACAATTTAAAGCAAATACAAGTTGTTTAATTAACAATTACTTTTAAAAAAGAATAAGGAAAAATGGGAAAGGTTAAAGGAAAACACATCACCCTGCTCTGTGGCAGGGAACATCACAAACAGTGTCTCTGGAATGTCAGGGCAGTTCACAGTCTGTTCCTTGTAGGTCCCAGGCCTCCTTCTCAGGCCCTGGCTGTGCTGCAGAGACGCTGCGGGTTGGACACTTGCTCTGGCGGTGGCCACACGCTCTCAGGCTCTAGGTGGCAGGATCCTTCTTCCCAGCATCGCCCCCGCCCTGACAGGGTTACGATCCCCCCAAGTCTGGCCTGCAAGGCCTCTTGGCTGAGGTGTCTCCCTGCGCTGGGCCCACTGCCCAGGGTCCCCCTCACTTTCCCAGCTGCTCACTGCACCCAGCTCCGGACTGCTCCATCCCCGGCTCCAGCTCCCCTCTGCCTCAGCACGGCTGCTGCTGCTGCTCTGCCTCCAGCTCCCTGGGCTGCTTCTCTGGCCTCTCTGGCTCTGGTTGCTGCAGCTCTGCCCCCAGGACAGGTCGGCTCTGCAGGCTGCTTCTGTGACTCTGCTCCCAACTCTGACCTGCTTCCTGGCCGCTTGTCTGGCCCCTCTGGCTCTGGTTGCTGCAGCTCTCCTCCCAGGGCGGCTCTGCTCTCTCTGGGCTGTGCTCTGACTTTGGGGCTGCAGCTCTGCTTCCAGCAACTTAGCTCGGGCCCCTGCTCTCTCCTTAGCTCGGCCCCACTCTGTCTGACTCAGGCCATTCCAGCTCACACGGAGGACGGGACCCCCCTGGCCTCCTGATTCTCTGATTAGCCTGCCCGCCCTGTCAATCAGGCTGATCTGGAGCATTGGCCTCTCCCCATTGTTCCTGGGGACTGTCAGTCTCAGGCTCCTGATTTGCCATCGACCCTTCCCCTTTTAGTGCTGGGAGCTAGCCAGCCAAAACACCCCCACTGAATGTTAGTAAGGGGGCAACAGTCCCCTTACATAATTCTTCATTTTTACCCATTCCTTGCCACCCCTACTCCTGTTTCCTTTTCTCCTGACACATGGCTTTTTATCTTGTTAAAAATTCTCTAAAAGGATGGTCCAGTAGTAGTGCTCTGCATTGTTAGGCAGGAGAACTTGGTTTGAACTCTGGACCCTAACCAAATATGCTTCTTGAGATGGAAGAAGCTGGAATTTCTGTGGTAGCAGCACACTCTGCTCCTCAAAAGAGGATGTGCCTTAATCAACAGTGACCTAACGTGATAACGAAGAAGGTGAGTTGGGGCCTTCAGGCATCATTGCTCTCCTGTGGGTAGCTAGTGGGTACATTGCAAAGCACTGAGGTGAGCTCTGGGGTGGGCATATCTCAAGTACAGTGGACGTTCTCAGATCCTTTAATTCGCTCAATTTGAGAATAGCCCAATATGTGTAGCAGCACCAGAGCAGTCTAAACTGTAAAGGAAAAGGGATCTAGGGGGTTCTTTTCTTTTTAGCCATGTAGTTGGATCATTTTTGATTGATACCAGGCACTTCCTTGTGTTAATCATTGATTTTTTTTCAGTGACAACGCAGGAAAAAAAACAGCAATGCAGGAGGGAAACTGGCTAGGACAGTTAAAAACTGGACAGGTAGCAACCCTAAGCCCAAACTGGGCTGCAGGGCTGGATTTAGGGGCAGGTGACCCAGGCGACTGCTTGGGATGCCAGGCTTGGAAGGGTGCCAGGTTCGGGGTGCTGTTTTTGTTGTTAGTGACAAAAGGGAAGATAGAATGTTTGAAGTTACATATTTCAGGTATTCCATATGTGGATTCATTTTTCACTAACCTCCTAGAATGTTCTGGACCTTTGTAGAATCTCATGGAACCTTCCAGACTTTCGGAGAACTACATTTTCCTCAAACCCCCTGTATGTTGTCAGCCATGCTCTCGCAGGTGTATAAGGGGCTGGGTGTCACCGGTCAGTCAGTGAGATATAAGAACAAACTGAAGTGAAGTGAGAGCCCAGCTGTGATATGGTGAACCTTGTTTTATTGTGTTATTGTGAAAGTGTACTTGTGTTTTAAGACTTGAAAAGTGTAAGTAGCAACTAATAAAGGACATATTTAATGAGATGCCAGAAATATCTATCAAACCCCTATCTATGCTTCTATATAAAAGAAATACTGTTACTTCTTTTCCCATGCTTAACACGTAATGTTTGATGACTTTTTAAGATGGTGGAACATAGATTTTTGCTCTCCATAATACTGTCTGTTTCCCCCCAGAGAAAATAAAAGATGATCCCGAAGAAGCCTTCAGGAGTTCAGTATATGAAGCAAAAAGCTCAATTGCAATCTAGTTTGCAGCAAAGGGCAAATCTGATGGGAAAATATCAGAAACAGAACAACATAGGCAGGCTTTAGGCACTAGCAATCGTCCCAGAACAGAAGAAATTGAGGGAAGTCCTATTACTAAGGAATTAGCAGATTTACTTGAAGATAAGGAGTGGAAATGTGAGGAAAGTGATGGAGAATTGTCTAGTTTTTCTGATGGCGTAAAGGAGAGTGGTGATAAAGAAGAATGTGGCTCACATGAAAAGGGAGAGTAATGACAAAGAAAAATCTGGTTTACATGAAAAGAAGAGAAACGATAAAGAAGAATCAGCCTCATATGATGACAGAAACAGCACTGAGAAAAATTGCACACCACAAATCGATACATCAGATCCTGCATTATGGCCAGCTATCCTAAACTCTGCCAATATTGATCGTACAATTTTGAACAGCCCACACAAAATCGAGGCTATGACATTTCCAATAAATGAGCAGAAGTGACACCTGTCAAAGTCACACTGCAAAAGAGGGCTTGAGAATGGCAAGAAACTGAATCAGCGTTGGCTAGTTTACTCAAAATCAACTGACAAAGTGTTCTGTTTTTGTCGCAAAATATTTGAAAAGAATGCCAAATCGTTGCTTGTGCTTTCTGGGTACAATTACTTGTATAACTTAGCTGATGCTCTGAAGCAACATGAAAAGTCACCTGGCCATTTTACGGCCTACTCCAAATGAATGGAGGTCAAGTCCAGGCTCAAGCTGAATAAATGCATAGACACAGAAAATCAGTGCATTATTAATGTGGAAACCGAGCACTGGAGGAACATGCTTGAGTGTCTGATCTCAATTACCCTCTTCCTTGCAAAGAATAATTTGACTTTCCGGGGCTCACTGGATGAGTTGTTCACTGAACATAATGGTAATTTCCTCGGTTTGGTAGAGCTCCTTGAGAAATACAACAACGTCATGCGTGAGTACCTAAGTCGAGTAGTTCATACAGAAGCTATGGACCATTACTACAGCAAAACAATTGAAAAAAATGATTGACCTTATGTCAAAGAAGGTGCTTGATAACATATTGAGGCAGCTTGGCAAAGCAAAGTACAAACCCATAATAATGGACTGCACTCCTGACATTAATCACAGAGAAACAATGTCATTTACAGTAAGATTTGTTGACTACAAGGATGGCTGTATCCAAGTAAAGGAACACTTTATCCGTTTCTGGTCTGTGGACTCTCCTGGAAAAGGCCTAACAGAACTGTTTATGAAAATTTTGAATGAGAATAAAATAAAGCTTCAGGACTGCCACGGCCAAGGCTATGACAATGGTGCTAACATGAAGGGAAGAAACAGTGGTGCCCAGGCAAGGATCCTTGCTCTGAATCTAAGAGCTTTCTTCATGCCTTGTGGCTGCCATTCCCTCAACCTGGTTGTGTCAGATGCAGTGTCATCTTCAGTATCTCTCTTTGGAGTACTGCAAAGGATATATGTCCTGTTTTCAGCATCAACTATCAGGTGGAAGATCCTCATGGACAATGTTACAAATCTGACCATAAAGCTGCTAAGTGACACTAACTGGGAGAGCCGCATTGGCAGTGTGATGCCAGGGAGGTATCAAGTGACTGAGGTTTACGATGCCTGGATGGAATTGGCACAGTCGAGTAAAGCCAAGGCTGGAATCTGACGCGAGGCGCAAAGCCTGGCAAACCAGATCACTGACTTCAGATTTCCAGTCTCAATTGCAGTTTGGCACGATATCCTGTTCCAAGTAAACATTGTAAGCATGGCATTACAAACTCAGTCGATGGACAGTGCAATCGCTATTTCTTTGATGAGAAGCTGCCTTGATTTCGTTGTGGCCTACAGAGACCACAGATTTGAACAGCCATCACTGCTGCCAAAGAAATGGCAGAAACCTTAGGAGTTGAGCCTAAGAAAACTTGTGTTCATCGGAAGAAGAGACAGTTTGGTTATGAGAGCAGAGATGAGGTGATTGGAAGCTTGGAAGAAAAATTCAAGAGGGAGTTTTTTTGCTTGCTCATTGACACCGCTCAAGTGTCCATAGAAGAAAGGTTTGGACAAATGAAGCACCACAAAAGACCAGGGGCGTTTTGTATGACCTTAGTAAGCTGCTGGCAGACAGGAAAACACTCTTGAACAATTATACAGACCTTCACCGGATGCTGACACATGGGGAATGTTCAGATATCGATGATAAAGACCTCTGTGTCCAGCTGGACAACATCCTTTACATTTTGCCACACGGGAAGCACTCTCCACTCCAAGTTCTCCAATTCATTCATGATGCAGGCCTGAAGGACACTTTTCCTAATGTGTGAATAGCTTTCAGGATTCTGCTCACATTGTCGGTCACAATTGCGAATGGTGAGCGCAGCTTTTTAAAACATATCTTCGATCGATGATGGCCAATGGGAGACTGACATTGCTTGTTATTTTATCACTTGAAAGTGCCATTGTTTGGATCTCTGACGCTGTGCTTAGGTTCACAAGGGCAAAGGCGAGAAAAATGACCTTTTGAGTTAAATGACCAGGGTTAACATTCTAAGGCTGTCACCTACTGTAACACTATTGAATACTGGTCCATCCAGTGTTGGTGCACAGTTCAATTTCTTGATGTTAGTACATTTCAGTTATTCTTAAAATTAAAAAGTTTCTATAAGCTTAGCGGAAACTAATTTCTTTATTTGCTTATATATGGCATGAATAAATATAGATTTATGGATCCTAGTTGCAAATTTATTGTCGTACAGGGATAAACCATGCATGCAAATCAGACATCAAAGTCATGAAATGGGCTACAATTGCAATAAAAAATAAGGTATTCAAAAGTTTAACAAATGAAGGCTGGGGAGGTACCAAAGATGCTCCTCATCTGGGATGCCATTTAGTCTAGGGCTGGCCCCGCCTGACTGGGTTTCTCTCTGAGATCAGGAGTTCTGTGCAATGCACGGAGTGTACATTGGTTAATTTGCAAATTAGGTCCTAAATTCAAACACCTGGGAGAAGAAAGAAGCCCATCCCATCCCTATAGTCATACATGTATCTCTCTATATATACACACACCCAACCATTCTGCCCATTGCTCTCACAGTTAGTGAGAACTAGAGAAGCGAAGAGTTGTCTTAAGGTTGGTATTGGGTTAGTCATAAGATAATTAAAGGGCTAAAGCTGCTATTTGTTCACGGGATTTTATTTTGTTAGTAAATATAGTTTGCTTATTAATTTTGTTTTACTGAATATGAACAAAACCTGAGATTTGTATAGAGTGCTAGGTCTCTGGTGTGCAAAATGGGTGTTCTGGAACTATTGTTCTCATCATGCAGGTGGCAATGTCATGAACCTGTGGTGATGGCTCTGGCCAACTTTTTCTTGTAAGTGCTTCCTATTTTCATGAGGCTGTAGTCTTAAGATTCTGAGATTTGTGCCAGATTCTCTCTCACATTTTCCCTTCCTGTTCTTTCTAGGACTAGCCTCAGGCAGCATAGAGCTCAGAATATCTGTTAGGAAACATAACACTTAAAAGTGGTGCTTCACATCTTTTTAGACTCAAACAAGTTAATTTCTCCTATTCCCTAACTAGTGAGAACAGAGAACTAGAGAATAGAACAAATCAACTTTCAAGGAAAATAAACAAAAAATAGTGTTTCCTGGGTGCTTCTCTGGCAGGAGTGGGGGAAGTGGAGGGGGAATGAAATTTCCCAGTGGCTTCAAGTTTTAAGTTAAGTCATGACTTCTGGCATATTTCTCTTCTCCTTGTTCTTTATTCTTTAGTCTCCCAGACATGCCCTATTAGGAATACAATTATTTACAGTGATGGTTAAAATTTTCAGCTCCTTTATATCGCACACATTGATCATGGTTCTTTACTGTCCTGGATCCTGCACAGTGAATATAAAATGCTCCAGATCAGAATGGTAGTTTTTTACACCCTCTTTTGCATTCACTTTCCACGGGTATAAATGACTATGGTCCTGATCCAAAAAAAGTACTTAGGCACATACTTCACTTTAAGCATCCAGAGGTTTAAATCAAAAGAGGAGGTTCATTGTATTGTGTGGTGTATAAATATAAAATAAAATGCCAACCCTACTGTGACGCTGGCAGCCAACTAAAGCCACAGGGCAATTTACTTGTGGTGAATGTCAAAGAAATGTTAAAAGGCCATCATGTGTTCAAGCCAATTCACTGGTTAGTATTGATCAAAAGAAAACGTTGATGATATTGTCTTAATTTATCTGTAACTTGTTAATTTACATTATGTGTATTCCGATATTTAGTTAGACCTAGATCAAAAGGGCTGTTAGTATTAGGATGAGAATTTACTTAATGTGTAAAACTGCATGAAAACTAATGAAGAATTGTTTCTGGCTATCACATTGTGCATGAAAACTAATGAAAGGTTGTCTGGATGGCTGTAACTAAATGCATTATGTGTGTCTCTGTAATTACATTTCCCATCAAACAGGATTGAAGCCGTAGAACTGTAAATGAAGAAGCATGCTAACTTTGTAGCATGAGTCATTGTGTTCAACAATGGGAAATCTACAGACCTACGTTGTGATGGGAATACAGGCCAGACTGCTTTCTGGGGAAAACAGCTATAAGAATAAACCGTGGGAGCGATGCTGTGTCTCTGGACTGACGGATTCTGACCCGGGGGGAATTCTGAACAAGTGGACAGAGATCCCCAAAGTTATTTTGGGTAACCCTGAAAGACTTATAGAAATCTAGGAGATCACTACATCTCTGCTATCATTTTGAACTTACAAACTTTGACTCACCTGTTAATGTATTTTGCCTGCTTTAACCTCTCAACAACTCTAATTTCTTTTTCTTAGCTAATAAACCTTTCATTAGTTTACTAGAGAAATTGGCTCCCAGCAGTGTCTTTGGTGTGAGATCCAGAATATCCATTGACCTGGGGTAAGTGACCAGCCCTGTGGGGTTTGGAGTAACCTAATGTGCGGTGATTTTTTGGTTTTAATAACCTTTCATCAGGTGTGCTGGAAGAATTTGTACAGGGGGGTGCTGAGAGCCAGTGAACCAAACTGCAAACCCTAGTTCCAGCACATAGGCCCTTCATCACAAAGTCCAGTTTGTCTGGGTGGTAAAGAGGGGCTGCAGAGCCTAAGGGGACTGTCTGTGGCTCCATGGTAAGACTAATATAGTAATCCAAGAGCACACATTTGTTACTGGCTTGGTGAAATCTAATTATAGAATATTCCACCAGCGTGGGGTGTCTGCCCTGTTTTCTGACAGTCTGACCTGAGACTCAGTTGTAAGCCATATCAGACAGCACCTGCACCTAATCTCTTAAAATAAAAATAAATGTAATATAGAGGATCTCATGAAATGTTACATGAAATTAATTCAGATTATCTGGGATAGGAACACTCACATATTTAAAACTAGCTAAAAGACTATAAATAGCAAATATATAGTGATGTATTGTGTTGGGGTAAGTGTCTAGTGAGGATTGATGTAAGGTTTGATTTTATTTAACATCTTCATTAATGCTCTGGGAGAGTGAGTAAATAGTATTCTGGCAGAGCCTTTGAAACACTATAGTTAAGGCTGAAGCCTATTTTGCACTTAAAGTGGAAATTTGATCTTTTGCTTTCAGTATGAAAAACAGTGTCTCTGTTCCAAATTCTGGGCACATTATCTCAGAGTAAAGCCTGAATTTTCTAGGGAGTTTCAAGAAGTTCTAATCAGTTAAAAGTTGTCCTTAAAAAAAGTTCACATTCTGAATCTTGTGGTTTTTTGGGGGGGAGGGTTGGCCCCCATTAGCTTAAAAAACTATAGACTGGATAAAGTCCTCATGAATGAATCTGATTTTCCAGAATGGGGAGAAGTCTGGGGGAAGTCTAATATGTTTGTGGTGATGGGGAGCTTGAGTGGGAGGGATACTGGAAGGCTGACATCCCTACAGGGCAGAGTTAAGATTGTGAAGTGGAGTCTGTGGTGTATGCTGGTGGTCTCTGGATGGAGGACATTTGCAAATGATAGTTAATTGGGATCTGTTGTGAATATCAACTAGGAAAATAAATGCAATCTACTTGGCTTTGATAAAGGAACTCATGAAACTTTACATAGAGTTAATTGAAATTGGCTGGGATAGGAACACTCATGTATTTAAAGACTAAAAGGAACAACAAAAGGGACTGAAAAATTATAAATGCACAGGAAATAACAAAAAAGGTTCAGTTTATAAAAATACAAGTTAATATATTTAATATGTGGGAGTGGGTGTGTATAAATAACCCCAAACCATGACATACTCAATGGGAGAGAGGAGCCTGGGGAGCAGATATACTGAACATGAACCATGATAGGAACCTTAGGCTATGTCTACAGCAACTAGATACCCACAGTTGGCCCATGCCAGCTGACTTGGGCTCGTAGAGCTTTGGCTGCAGGGCCGTTTCACTGCTGTGTAGACTTCCAGGCATAGGCTAGAGCCCGAGCTCTGAGACCTTCTCACCTTACAGGGTCCTAGAGCCCAGGCTAGGGAGCCTGAGCCTGGAAGTCTACACAGCAATGAAACAGCCCCACAGCCCAAGCCCTGCGAACCCAAGTCAGCTGGCATGGGCCAGCTGCGGGTGTCTAGTTGCTATGTAGACATACCGTTAGAGCACAAGAAGCTAGACCTACATTTGCAATGCAGTATGGCAATAATAAAAGCCAATGAAATTTTGGGCTGCATACACAAAGGAGCATTACATCATAGAGTAGTGAGGTAACAATTCCCTATCAGGTTCTAATGGGAATACGCCTGGAATATTTGTTCAGTTTGGAGTACTACATTACGTCATAGGTATTGACAACCTGGAGGGAATTCAGAGAAGAGTAACAAATTCCACAACTGGAGGAATCAATTTGTGAGGAAATATTAAAAGAGCTACATATGTGTAGCTTGGCTATAAGGGCATGTCTTCACTACCCGCCGAATTGGCAGGTAGCAATCGATCTATTGGGGATCGACTTATCGCATCTAGTGAAGACGCGATAAAATCGATCCCCGATGGCTCTTCCGTCGACTCCGGAAATTCACCGTGGCAAGAGGCGGAAGTGGAGTCGACGGCGGCGCGGCAGCGGTCGACTCGCCGCCGTCCTCACAGCCAGGTAAGTCGACCTAAAATATGCAACTTCAGCTATGCTATTCACGTAGCTGAAGTTGCGTATCTTAGGTCGACCCCCCCCTGTAGTGTAGACCTAGCCTAAGATGACAAAGCATGGACAGGTCCACAGTTTGCAAATATTTGAAAGATGTAACTGTCAGGGATGGAGAGGAAAGTGCTAGGCGCTATACAGACATGGCGCAAAAAGGTAATCCCTGCCCCAAAGAGCTCACTGTCTAGGTTATGACAAGATGCAGTAGGTGGATGGGACAACCAGCGGGCGGTGTGGGAGAGGAGATGGGTAGAGGACGAAGTAACTGTAAAGGGCCCAATTCAATCCCATTAGTCAATAGAAAAATGCCCATTGACTGCAACGGGAGCCGTATCATGCCCAACATGCACAAGCTATCATGTGGTACGCAAAAGTTTCACCTGATCACTTGCCTTGCCATTATATTTAGCGTAACACATGGGGGTAAAACTAAAAGCAATGGGCTTAAGAAAGGAAAAAATGGGTTGAATAGTAGGAAACGTTTCCTGACAATGGAATTCATTAGGCTGTAGAACAGTCTTCCGAGGGAAGAGTAGAAGCTCTGTGACTTAAGATTTTTAAAATAAGATGAGACAAAAGACTAGAAAATATACTGTAGGACAGTGGTGCCCAACCTTATTTCACAGGAAGGCCATATAAATCTAAGAACAAGCTTGTGTGGCCAAACAGATTCTACATATTTTAATAAGATATAAAGTCACTTATATTGATTTATATTTTAAGTTCAGCTTGTTAGATTTAGATAGGTTGTTTCTATGTACAGTATTGTCTATTTAAAAACACATAAAGAAATCAGTGCCTAAAACATGTGTCAGAATTATAGCAAACAAGAAAAAGTCGGTGTCACAGAGTCCCTGGGTGATGCTCTGGAACTGCTCCCTACAAAGCCAGTCAGGACTCTGGTGAAGCCTCCTCTCTATGAGCAGACTGTCTTCAGGGCAAGAAGCTCACACGGATTCCACCTTCCTGGATCTGTCCTTGGAGCATTCAGCATCCTCTGCTCCTCCGTGCGCTTCCCACAGCGAGTCCGTCCAGGCGGGGTCCTGGGGAAGCCAGAGGGTCCTGCACCCCAACTTTGCAGTCAGATGTGACTCTTAGCCAGCCAGTAAAGCAGAGGTTTATTAGATGACAGGAACACGGTCTAAAACAGAGCTTGTAGGTACAGAGAACAGGACCCCTCAGCCGGGTCCATTTTGGGGGGCAGCGAGCCAGACACCCACATCTGCACTTCACTCCTCGTCCCCAGCTAGCTCCAAACTGACTCACCCTCCAGCCCCTCCTCCTCTGCTTTGTCCCTTTCCAGGCCAGGAGGTCACCTGATTCCTTTGTTCTCCAATACCTTTAGCTATCACCTTGCAGGGGGGAAGGGCCCAGGCCATTAGTTGCCAGGAGACAGTGTGTCGGCCATTTATGCACACTGGCCTTTATCCCACCACCTAGAGACTTAAGAAATGCATAGGGGAAACTGAGGCACCCCTACAATATTCAGAGGAAACATTAAGAACAGTCCCACTTCGTCACAGTCGGCCATTAGTATATTGTGTTGAAGTAGGCCATGGGCCTTATGAAATGCTCTGGTTGGCCATATATGGCCCACGGGCTGTAGGTTGGGCACCCATGCTGGAGGGAATAATGCTGTCCTGAAAGAAGGATGGATTGAAGACCTAATAGTCTTTTCCATTGCTAACTTCTGTCATGCTATAGTGCTTTGATGAACCTGTTGTGAATTTCCTTACTTTGACCGTAAGAACGCCAGTGCCCTTTTACTATAGTTTTTTTTCTGAGACCAGTGACATGGTTGTAATCTCTGCCAATGTTTTCAGAATGTGTAAAGTACGTTTTAAATTCACCTTCCTGGATCAGAGATATTATTCTTATCTTGGCTCCCTTCATGAGTTCAGATGGGGAAATATAACTGAGTTTTGGAGACCCTTTTCATGAGATCCAGCTGTGTTCTGTACACAAAGCCCCCTTCAAAGATAGCATTTGGGGCCAAGTGCTTCATTTTGTAGTCAGGCACAACTCCCATTGACGTCAATGGGAGTTTTGCTTTCGTAAAGCATTGGGACTCAGGATTTGGCCCAGAGGTCTTCTTATGTCGGGTCCTCCTAAAACAGTGCCAATATTTTGAAGATCAGTGAGTGAGCAGCAGAACTCTGGAGTTGCAAAGTGATCAACATGTCCTCGTCATGGTGCAAAAGGAAAAGGTGGGAGAACTAACTCACTAGTTCTTTTCAGTACTAAACGGACACAAACTCCAGGGGTAGGTATCTCCACAGAGTGGATTCATGTGGATAGCAGATATTGTGAATCTCATTTTCTAGAAATGGACTGTAAATCAGACATCTGGTAACAGCTTGTAAACAATAGAAATGTTCATAAAAGTATGATATTCAAGTGTATACACAATGTGAAAAACTTACTCCAATTCAAGCCTAGAGAAAGTAAATGTTATCCATTTTCACATAAATTTTTTTTGCCAAAATCTTTTAAGCATTTAACTTTACAACTTTCCTTTAAAAGGGGCATAAAGATGAAAAATGTGTTCTGCAATGAATCTGCCACTGATATGAGTGTTCAATTAAATGGACCGTGCAAGAAAGGAGGAAAGATTTGCTACTGGGATGTTGCCAATGATATCCTTTGACACTTCTATAGTCTCATGTGTTCTTGATCAAGCAGCAGAGAGCTCTGGAAAGTCCCAAAACAATAAGTCTGAAACCAGAGCAGTCTGCACACACTTGATACGCAGTCAGAAGAGGTTGCTTTGACTGGCACTATATTATGGTGTGTGACAGACCCAGACAAGTGGGGTACAGGAGTCTGGTAGAGGGCAAATATACAGGTCACTGGATGAGTAGTTTTCTGTTCCTTGAGTGACCAGAGCAGGGACTGCACTAGAGTAATCAGGAACCTGCTAGAACCAGTTAAGGCAGGCAGGCTAATTAGGACACCTGGAGCCAATTAAGAAGAATCTGCTAGAATCAATTAAGGCAGGCTAATCAGGGCACCTGGGTTTTAAAAGAAGCTCACTTCAGTTTGTGGTGTGAGGAGCTGGGAGCAAGAGGTGCAAGGAGCTGAGAGCTGCTGGAGGACTGAGGAGCACAACCGTTATCAGACACCAGGAGGAAGGTCCTGTGGTGAGAATAAGGAAGGTGTTTGGAGGAGGCCATGGGGAAGTAGCCCAGGGAGTTGTAGCTGTCATGCAGCTGTTACAGGAGGCACTATAGACAGCTGCAGTCCACAGGGCCCTGGGCTGGAACCCGGAGTAGAGGGCGGGCCTGGGTTCCCCCCAAACCTCCCAATTGACCTGGACTGTGGGTTCTTCCAGAGGGGAAGGTCTCTGGGCTGTTCCCCAACCCACATGGTGAATCTCTGAGGCAAGAAAATCCGCCAATAAGCGCAGGACCCACCAAGATAGAGGAGGAACTTTGTCACAGGTGTTATATTAACGCACCCTAAAATAAACCACTTCTGCCCTTTTGCTGAAATAGAACTTCACTAGCTGTATTTATACAGTTGCCAGTTGAGTGTTTTTGCTATAGATAATGGAATCAAACTGGACATTCGTAGGGGCAGGCCACAGAACCTCACCCACTTCTGAAATAGACCCCTAACCTCTGGCTGAGTTACTGAAGTCCTCAAATCATGGTTTAAAGATTTCAAGTGACAGAGAATCCACCATTTACACTAGTATAAACCTGCAAGTGAGCCATGCCCCATGCTGCAGAGGAAGACAATTCCCCCCCCCCCCGACCCTGGGGTCTCTGCCAATGTGATTTGGGGGAAAATTCCTTGCCCACATGCTTAGTTAGACCCTGAGCATGTGGGCAAGACCCACCAGGCAGATACCTGGGAAAGAATTCTTTGTAGTAACTCAGAGTTCTCCCCATCTAGTGTCCTGTCTGCAGCAATTGGGGATTTTTGCTACTGGTATTCATCAATCGGCCACATGCTATCGTAGACAGTCCCATCATACCACCCCCTCCATAAACTTGTCAAGCTCATTCTTGAAGCTAGTTAGGGTTTTTTTGCCCCCCACTGCTCCCCTTGGAAGGTTGTTCCAGAACTTCACTCCTCTGATGGTTAGAAATCTTCGCCTAAGTTCAAGCCTAAACTTCTTGATTGCCAGTTTATAGCCATTTGTTCTTGTGTCCATATTGACACTTAACTTAAATAATTCCTCTTCCATCCTGGTATTTATCCCTTTGCTGTATTTATAGAGCGCAATCATATCTCCCCTCAACCTTCTTTTGCTTAGGCTAAACAAGCCAAGCTCTTTGAATCTCCTTTCATAAGGTAGGTTTTCCATTAATCAGATCATCCTAGTAGCCCATCTCTGCACCTGTTCCAGTTTGAATTCACATGGTATTCCATTTCACTTTTTTAAAGCTTCTCTTTTGGGCACATTCAATATTCAGACTTCTGTGAAATCTAAATACAAAATTTGGTAATTTACCATTGACCTAAAGTCTCCAGAGAAATATGTTGTTGGTTGTCCAGTTTCTAATTGCCATGAGTTTTGTTCATATCACAAAAGCTTCTTTACTCTTGACACAACTTAGCATTGTTGTTTTCAGTTTAAGGGCCGCATTCACTGGGCCGAATACACTGAGCAGCTGTAGAGACGAGAGTACCAGTTTTGTCGTTTGGGCCCCTTTGCCTGATGCCTTTCCTTCTGTTGGGGAGGAGCTATGTGGTGGCGCTGTAGGCCAGAGAGTGTGGGATGGAGCCTGGAAGGATGTCCACTCCCCACTGCTCTGCTCTGCCAACAAAGTTGTGGAGTGTTCAGCAGATAAATGAACACTGACACTCTCTGCATTAACTTAGAGTTTGTCTACAGGGTGCAGGAATGCAACCAGTGGGGTGTGAAGTCTAATGCACACCAATGTGCTGCGCACTAACTGGCCCAAGTCCACTCTGCTGGGTGTGCACTAAAATTTCCTTAGTGCTCTTAACTGTTTGAAATAGCATTATGTTAACGCACACTGTGGAAATTTTAGTGCACACCAGTAGAGTCTACACAAACTTGTCAGGGTACAACACATTGGTGTGCATTAGAATTCAAACCCCACTGGTGAGCATTACTGCACCATGTAGACAAGCCCTTGTCACTTTCCTCCTCCATGCTGTGGAACCCCCTGAGAGAGGTTCAGGGTGTGGTCCAGGGATGTCCCCTCGCAACACAGTGCCTGCAGCAGCTAAGGAGCCTAAGAGGGAGCTAGTGTGGAGTCGACCTTTCTGCAGACAGCTCATGCTACCCCTGAAAACCTGAGACTGAGAGATCCATTGGGTTGGGAAAATCAACCCTCGCTGATACTTCTCATTGGGACAAATCACACCCTCCCCCTAACTCCATGAATAGGAGCTTATGAAATGTTCACCCCCTATTCATGGGACGAGACCATGTAAGGTAAAACAGAACTTTCTGCAAAGAGGCAGAGAAAGAAAAGGCGCATAGAGAAAAGGCGCATTGTTTGTCTTAGAGGTGGCCCCTTTGGGTAAGTTTTGAAATACAGCGTGAGGATATTTGCACTGCTGCCCCGCCCAGGCTGTACCTTCTATAAAAAAGATGGCTTCGCTGGTCCATACTGTAAATCCGGCACCTTCGAGAAGCATTACATTCACTTTTAAAAAAAGGAAAAACAAATAAACAAACTCTGTGGCCAGGGAGTACGTGAACTACTAGAAGAAGGATTTGTGACAAGTTAATTCAAATTAACACAGAGAACATGCCAATCTTCAGGACAAAGAAATCAAGGGAAAATTAGCTCTATACTATGTATCTGATCCATCTGCATTTCTGATGCACCCAGTGTGCTGCTCTGTAGGCACCAACTACACAAATAAGAATCATACTTATTTTTTGTGTGCAAAGGGTCCTACTTTCCACCATTTCAAGATTCATTTGCTGTTACTTTATGGAGTGATTATTAGTTTTCTTTTTTATGAGGCAAGAAGTGTCATTTTTAAAACGAAGGACAGTTTGTACAAAGAGATGGGGTGGCACTGCATCCCCAATGAACATGGCTGTCTCAATGGGTGGTGGGTGGAGAGGTGGACTCTAAAATAGCTAAGCCCTAACCCAAATAGGTGTTAAAGATTAGGACTGGCCTTGAGTTGGTCTGGAATTGGGTGTGAGTGAGTGGAACTCACATATTTCAGTGTGAAATGCTCTCATTGGTCTTTCTGGCTTAAATGGTAATCTTCTGAGATTGTTCCATGCTTGAAATGAGGAAAGTGACATATCAATATCCCTATATATAGGTTAACTGAGGATAGAGAAAGATCTGCCAAGCACAGTTTAGTACACCATTTAGCAAATAAACCTGGTTCCTTACAAATGTGAAGAAATATCTCTCTAATTTTTAAGGCAAAATCTCCCTACTTTCCTTCCATAACTCTGATCCCTTATCTAACTACGAAGAATTTATGGCAGCTTCCACAAAATGACCTTAATTGAAATGGAACTGGGACTAATTCCAGTGGAATACTTGCCTTCTGCTAGCCAATGACTTCAATACAATGAGTCATCTTAATTGCATCAGAAGTATCCATAAAATCTTCTGTTTTATTGATCTGTTGGAAAAGCGAGGGGTTTCTATGGGTTAAATTCTCTTTGTTTCCTTTCTTGTTAGAATGTGTACATGTTTTTCAGTATGGAATTGTCAAAATCCCTGGGTAGTACAATGCATTTAACATTGATATTCAGAACAAAGCATGGAGACTAACAATCACATAGACAGTTCCAAAATAGTGCATCACAATACCCAGAAATTACATTAAGATCAGAAAAGAAAATTATTTGTATTTTGCATGTCATTATATAAAACACTCATAGAACCTAGAACTTACAAATCCCTATTCAGGTTGAGTGATGTTAATAAAGAAAGAAAAGAGGGTTTATTAAACAACTATCCATATATGAGACTATTATTTTTTAATTATTGCTGATTTCTCATCTATTGTCTGACAAATTTCATTAGAGAACACAAATACATAATAATGTAATATAATTCATGTAATGTCATGGTTCTAGTTCCCCCTATTGTGAAATGTATGAAAAATTATTTGGGATCGTGATTGCAGTGCTTTTTTGGCAAAGATTTAATTGTAGAATAGTTTCTTCAACAATTGACTTACCAGTACAGTGAAAACATGGAGAAGCAGGAGGAAGAATTCTCCACTTTTCTTATGATGGAGCATTACCATAAATCATGAAAACAGAATTGCATATACAGCTGTCCTGTTCAATACAAAACTCAATAGTCTAATCAAAAAGTAGTATTTGCATTTTAATAAGTATATTTTCTACATCCGTTGTGGTTTGTTTTTATGTGGATTTGTCTTGACTTTTTCCAATTTTGTTAAAGAATGTTGTTGGATAAATAATTGAAAACTGTTACTAGCCTTTGCAAATGCTGGGATTTAAGAAGTACGGCTCCAGATCTCTAGAACCCCAAGGAGGGACTCCACCCTGCTTGCAATTCTCTCTGCCAGAGCTGGGCCAAAGTGTAACCTGAAATCATGCTCAGAGAAGAATAGTCTTTTTAGGACATCACTTTGATGGTTTTGGTTTTGGGGACAAATAATTGAGGTGAAATTCACCCATGTGCAGTAAGCTTGCACAATGCCTGCCTATCACTTAAGTCCTACTTTAGCCTTATTTGACTTAATTGATGCACAGGGGTCAGTTTCCTCTTAAAATGGAGCTACTGTACAGCATTTTGTTTACTTTTCAGTAGAGTTATTGAGAAAACTGCCACTGAATAACCAGAATTGGAGGAGGGTGGAAATCCCCGTATACTATAACCACACTCTGAGACTCAAAGACTCTGGGCTAGATCTAAAGCCCACTGAAGTTAATTGGAGCCTTTCAGTGAACTTCAGTGGACTTTGGATCAGACTCAGAGAGCAGTGAGGTGCAATGCAGATACATACTTGTGCTTTTTAAACTGGTTTGAATTCAATAAGAACAGACCTGAACTCTCACCCAGAACCTGAACTGAACCAAACCTTTTTCTGAGGGCTGGAAAAGTTTGATTAAGTGTATAATTTTCACATTCCCCATCATTTCCATTTTCAGCCAGGAGCAAAAGTGTACAAGAGACAATTCTTGTGGTATTTTTACTGGCCTCACTGTAACCAAGAGGTATGAGAGGTAATCTCTTCAAGGAAGTTTGATCTTGCAAGGTTTCCAACTGACTTCCAGAGCCAAGAAATGTAGATATGTTCAGAAAAACTTTGGATAAACATCCAAAAAACAACAGAGTTACTGGACTGCAATGCTAATTCATTACTAAAAATAAGTAGCTGCAAAAAATAACCTCAAAATACAACATTATGAAAATAGTTTAGCTACACACAAGCTTCAGCCTCATTCAGAAGTAAGAATGAGATGGCACAGAAAATAATTAACTTGTCAGAATAGCAATATGTTTCAAAAAAGCACAATGGGAGCACAAGATGTTGCACCGTACACTCAAATAAATCAGAAAGCTGTGAATTGTTTAAAAGATTTATTGATTTAATTACCACACCTAACACAATGTGTTTGTGCTAAAATAATCCTGTAAAAAGGCTAAGCACAATGTATTTATGTGGCTCCTGGACAGAAAAGCAGGTTCTTTGAAACTGGTTACTTATATACTCATCCATCTGCTAGGCAAAGCTTCTATAAAGTTTCTAGAAAGAGTGGCAGCATTGACAGAGAATGTAGAAAGTGATTCTACAGGAATATTATAGAAATCCCAATAAAGTTATTTTTCATCTCAGATTATATAAATGTTTCCCTCTGTTTTTACTATTTTTCTCTCTATAAAAATGCTGTTATTGAAATCGGCTTAAGCAGCAAAGTAGCATGCTGACCAGAAAAATGATTTGAGATTTATTGTGGAAAAATCTTTGAAACTTTCAGGCTTATGCATGGCAGCATTTAAAAAAACAACAACCCTGCAAACCCTGTATAAATAGAGAACGAAAGAGGGAAAGAATACAAAGAAAAATATCTGATGAGACTATATAAGTATTTGCTAGTGTTTGGATAGAGTAAATCAGTTAAGCACATGTTTAAGCACTTGCTAGATCGCAGCCTGTGTCTCCGCAGCATCTAGCAAACTGTGGGTAATACTGGCACACAAATAAATACTAATACAATATTGGATAATGAGCAAAAGAATAAATAGCCACAAAGAAGTGGAAAAGAGAGAATGAATTTATTGTTATGCCACTTGTCCCTCCTTCAGTGTCGGTGCAATGGTGGTGGTCACATACTTTTGATGTCCCAACATTTGATTGAACTCAGTGAATGTGGTGAAGCATCTGGCACATGGAAAGTAAGTATCATTACCTCCATTTTAAAGACAGGGAAGCTCAGAGGTAAAGTGACATGCCCAAGGTCACCTTATGACAAAATCAAAAGAGAATCCAGGTCTCAAGTCCTAGTCCTGTGCCCTATCTATTGGACCATGATGTGCATCAGCCAAGAAATTAAACACAAACAACTTTTTTTTGGGGCTAAATCAGTTATTCCAGACTGTTCACTGGCAAATTAACCTCAAAACAGGCCTTGAATTTTGTCCTGCCTGATTTTTATTGGTCTTGTAGGAATAACGGCTAATAACATCTAAAATAGTTTAATCTACATTTCCCTCAGAGCAGGAATAAACAGAAATTTTATGAGTGACTTAGCTTCAGTCAGCAGTGTTTGATGGGGATTCTTAAAAACATCAAAAGAACACGAATCAAAACATAACACCATTCCATTTCAGTGGCTTGGAGTTAATAAAGTTAAAAACTTCTTCCATACTCTCCTCTAGTTATAATGGGACTCCTGCCAAGAGTACACACCAGTGACAGATACAAAGTCATGTATGAACAATGGCTGAAAAGATCATAATTTCATGGAGCCAAATAGCTCAGATAGCAGCTGTTAAAAATGGGAGGTCATTGTAGCCCGTGACTATAACAGGCCTCCTCATATTCTGCAAATATATAACAATGAGAGTGGACATTAATAACCATTAGCTCTCTCAAAGTCCTACGCAATCTAGTACTGCAACTGATTCCAAGGCATACCAGGCCAACTCTGGTTCCTAAGACCCAAGTAGGTATGCAGTAATATTAACAACTCAGCATCTGGGAGGAATACCTTTTCTCAGGAAAACCAATCAGTCCGGTGCTCGGATCTCTGATCAGACCATTAGCTCAAAGATGGAACATGAGCATGATTAATGAGCCATGGTAGTGGCAAAGTTCATACACAAAAGGGGCATGAATTGATCCCTTTTCATACATTATTATTGGACCAAGTGACCTGGGGTCTAGCAGATGACAAGCCATTTGGATCCATGGCATCTGCCAACCCACTTGCTTGTGTGCCCAATGAATTATACCATGGCCATAGACATTGCTATTGTTTGGAGACAACAGAAAGGCATTCTGTGTTCTACAGAAGAAAATGAGAGGAGAAAGCAGAGGTAGAGAACCTAAGGTAGAGAACACTGGAAAAGAGAGGAGAAATCGCAAGCTAATCTGTCCAGAATTTGGAGAGAACAGCAACTCTGATTCAGGATGTTCCCTGAGACTCAATCTCATTTGGCTGTAGCTATGTATGATTGATGCCTAAAAATAGATACCTAAGTCCATATTGAGGCACTTATTAAAAATGACTTGATTTTCATGAGTGCTGAGGACCCGCAGCCCTCATTGAAATGAATAACAGTTAGTGCTCAGCACCTCTGAAAATCAGATGGTGGTAATGATTATGATTAGTAGTAGCCCCTAGGCATCTCAGTCAAAGATCAGCATCCCAATGTGCTAGGCACTGTGCATTGTACAGGCAAATAACAAAAGATAATTCCTGCCCTGGGATGTAGTGGAAACTTGTTAAAATGATAAGCTATCCCTGTAAGGGTGAGGAGTTTCCTGATGCTACTTGCAAGCAAGGAGACTCTGTAGGGAAGCATGCAATCTGGGTCTTTTGCAGTCAGTCTGCAGAGAGTCAGCCTAAAATAAGGTGGGGGTAAATTGTGCCTCTCTGCCTTAGGAAGCAGCCTGCTTTCTCTGTGCATTTTGGTCCTGTGGGTTACGGTTCTGGATTTTAAGAAATTAAAGTTGCAACCTTTCAGAAGACGTATTCTAGTTTTCTCTAACTTCTCTGTTTGCATGTGATGAACATAACATGCCCAGAGGGCTCACAATCTACTTGTCAGTAGGGACATAACAGGTGGATGAAATGAACAAATGGGGTGGAAGGTAAGTTGGGAGGAAAAGGCAAGAATAAAGCGAATATAACTTAACGGACAAGCGGAAGTCCCAGCTTGCCAATTGCCAGTGCAAGATGGGAGTCCATAGATAAGGCGGGGTTAAATGGTGAAGGCCCTAAAGGCAAAGACAGGCTGCTTGTGTTTGATGGTGTGAGTCTGTGGAAGGATGCAAAGAGCAAGGTGATGTGGTCATAGTGATGAGCCAGGAAGATGCTCTTAGCAGCAGTGTTTTGATTGGACTTGAAGGGAGCATTGTGGCTGGCATCAAGGCTAAAGAGCAGGTTATGATAAACAAGGTATAAGTTGATGAGGGTCTGAATAAGAGCCTTGGCAGGCTGGAGAGACAGAAGAGGCTGAATCTGTGAAATATTATGGAGGACAACGCCTGGAGGTGAGGGTTTAGTCAAAGATGACTCCCCAGATTGTGGACTTGATTGAGTGGGAGGATAGTGGTGTTGTCCACAGTGAAGGAAAAATTGTGGATAGGAGAGGAGATCAAAAACTCAGTTTTAGCCATCTTGAGTTTAAGTTGCCAGTTGTACATCCATGAAGAGATATCACAGAGACTGACTGAGATACCAAGATTGGATAGAGGGAGACAGGTCTTTAGTGGAAAGATAGGTTTGTAAGTCATTGCAGGAAGATGGTGTTTGAACTGGTGCTTTAAGATAAACAGACCTGGAGATAAGTGGTAGAGCGAGAAGAGCTGGGGGATAAGGCTGAGTCTTGGGGCATGCCCACTGAAAGAGAATGCGAGGAAGAGGAGGAGCTACCAAAGGAGCAATCAGAGTGGTAACCAGGAGAGCAGAAGCAAGGGGCTTATGCCTTCTATAAAGGCAGGAGTGGTAGCAGGGGGAGTCTGCACAGTACTTACCCCAGTCAGTATCTACTTGGATGGTTCAGCTGGGCGTGCTGCACTCTTCTCCTGCCATACACACAGTTCTCTGGTGGTGTGGGTGGAGAGGTGCTCACTACAACACAGGTCTTGGAGTTAACACCTCATTGGGATGTATGGGCAGTTCACCTCTCTCTGAGCCCTTGTTTCATGCTGTCTGCAGACTCAGGCAGACCTCTCTGCATTGGTTACATTTGGTCACGTTCTGGAGATTTTCTTTGCAACCATAAGGGCTGGGAAATTATTGGGATTTTAAAATTAAATTCTGAGATTCTGATGTGACCACATAACTCAAGGAGCTCAGACCCCTAGACACGGGCCTGTAGTGCCAGCGCCTTAATCCTGCCCTGCTCCCCAGAAGTCAAGGGAGTGCGCAGTCTCAGGGTTCCATCATTGCTTCTGGACACCCAGATAAGAAGAGTTGCTGAAATCCTTTGCCTGGCAAGCAGAGTTGGTTATTGATTTTTGTCATTTTACATACAAGGGTTTCAGGGCAAGAGGCAAGTGACTGTGCTTTATTCTTTCATTCCCTTCACAATAGACTAATGCAGTATTTTTCTACCTGAGACTACATGAGACTAAGGTAGCACAGGAATTGCTGCTGGCCCAGCATGCGATGGCTAGCCTACTACATGGAACAGACTTCAAAAAGCACAGTGTACTGGTGCTCTGCAGCCTACAATAGCTTCCTGTTTTACTACAGATCCAGTTCAGCCTTTCTAAAGTTTTCATGGAAACTTATCCAGAGTACCTCTCCCACCTTGACCTGCCACAGCAGCTGCTAGAGACAGGGCATTTTAATTAGCAGGGTGAAACTCGCACAAGTGGGGCCAGAGCATTCTTGGTAGAAAGTCATAGGCTGTGTCATTCACTGCCACTGGAGGTCAGGGTGAGCCCACATTTTGCTAGGTTCAGAACATGCTGCAAGACCCATGCCCTTACACAGATTTTACTTCAGTAAAGGAGTGGCAGTAATGTCCCAGCAACATTCTCCTGAGTAACAAAAGCCAACAAACAAGGAAAGGGCGACGATTTGGACAGATACATGTGATTCTGTCTTCCTACTAATCCTTATAACTGGTGCCTAGATAGGACAACAATGGGTGCATTAGAAGTGCTGATAGGTAATAAATGGAATGTCTTACAGCTCATTTTAGTATATGAGAAAAAGAAAAGCAGCAAATATTTGTATTCTTGAAATTATTAACAGTGTTCATCACAAAGAGACCAAACTTGTTCAGCTTGTTTTACGGTAAACATTTCTGGGGGTCAGATGGGAGGGGGGGAAATCACACATACCCTTTCTGCAATCTGGTTGGAGAGCTGGCTAGAGCATGTGTGAATGAATCAAAACCACACGTACACATAAAAGGACATCATCAAGGCGTTTCAGAGCTTTTTATTGTTCTTTAATCTGTATTATTTTAATACCCTCTTCAGAAGCTTAAAACCACTATTTATTTTCCTATTGATTTCCTTCTTCTCTTTCTACTTGTCAAATGTTTTTGTTTTGCTTTGTTTTGAATGCAGATGAAATTAACATGGCCGTTCTTATATAAAAACACAAACAACTTCTATTTGTACAGCATGTTCGCAAGCCCAATCTAGGGAGGGACAGGGACAGAGATGGACGGGAAATAAAGCGGTCAAATTTTCTTTTCCAGATTTGTAAATTCAGGACAGTAGTGGCATCTGTGAGGCTGTTTTCTGGCATTTCGCCATTGCATTTCCCTGTTCCCTTTTATGGCCACCTATGCATGAATGGGAAGACAGACAGACACATGTAGAGGGTCAGCCACTGTGAAAAATTTGTATACTCATTTGTTGTCTATTCCTGGGTGAGGCATGAGACAAATGATGATTTTAAAAAACAAACAAACAATGGACCTTATTCTCATTTACACTCAGTCCCCTTTATACCACTCTGACAGAGTAAAGGAGCCTGCTTATAAATGAGACTCAGGCCCAATATTTTTAGTTCTTCTTGCTGTGCTGCCCGGTGGATATTAATCTGACGTCCTGACACAGCTCATCACAAAGATCCCTCTGTGCCACATGCAGTGCTGTCTTCTCAGTTGGTGAGAGGATGTGGTACATACGTGTTGCAATGAGCAGGCTCAGCACTGCACTCCAGGTGGATGGACAGGTAGGAGCAGCACAGTGGGAGAAATTAAAAACTTCTTAAAACAATAGAAGTCTGGGCCTTCTTTCATTTTCTAGACTATACTTGGGGAAGGCGAGGTGCAGAGTAGGATCAGCCAGGAGGAAAGAAGGAGCCAACATTGGGGTTAAGGATCAGCTAGCTCAGTTCTGAAGTTTCTGAATAGAGCATGAGAAGGAGCAGAGAGTATCTGGGGTGATTATGGGAAGTGTGAGAGCAGAAATTCAGGAGTTTATTTGTATTACAGTTTTGTTCAGGAGGCTACAGATAATGTTAGGAGATATACCTAGATACCCCTCTCATTTTTATGATTGTCCTCGAGAGAGAGAATTTATACACACTCCTATTCCAGCACAATTCAGTTCTGAGGTTCAAGGATCAGATCAGGTGGCTTAGTTCATTCTCACGTGCTTGTCCCCACACAGAAATTCCTCTTTCCAGTTCCACGTGTGATTTCACCCACATTTTCAGGAAAACAAAGCGTTGTTGGCTTTGATAACTTTAGTTAACATACCACTAAAACAAATGGGTTCACACCTTTCTTGGTGTTTTTATTCCTTTCTTTTGGCAAACTCCACCATGCACCCAGGCAGTGTCCTCAGCATGCAAACTGACTATTGTAAAAACAGAAAGGAAGAGAAACTCTTTTAATGAAAAACAGATTTGGAGGACTATGGAATAATCGGCTCAGAAGTCCTAAATTTGGGATTTCACTCACATTTCTGAGAATGTAGAAAATCAGTGTCCCTTGGGACGGTGAATATTAAAAGCTTAACAAAAGTGTAGCATCCAAAACTAACAATACCCCATGACTATGAAAAAACTGTAAAATAAGAAGGTGAAAGGACACATTCACAGCCAGCCTGGTAGTAGATAAAGTTTAATGTTCTAGGGCTGAATTCAGCGTAAACTCCAGAAATATTGGTATCCCAGATACACAATAAAAACAGTTTAAAACCACTAGATGAAAAGATAAAATCACAGATAGGTCAGAATTAGCTGCTTCTTCCTTTCAGCCCAGTGCATCTCAGCAACAGCTGAACACCTGTTCTGTTTCATAATATTATTTCAGTGTTTTCTTCTGCCATCTGTTGCATCGTTACAGTACTGTGGGTCAATTTAACAGATGAACTATTCTATTGTACACCTGTTTCTTTGCCTCTCACTAGTGTCTGGGCTCCCACCCAAAGGCAGAAGGTTTGGTTATAGTCACCCCCTGGGACGTAATTGAAAATCCAACATGCGTCTAATAGTAATTGATATATATTTAAATTACACTCTAAAATGCTCTATAAATAGCCTACAGTTTGCAATCTAACTGAACACATCAAGATAAAGGAGTGGTGACAAAAGCAACACACCACTATTTTCCATGGTAATTTTCACTGTCCAATGTTTTCTTCTTAGTATTTATGTAACACCTCCCCACATCTGAGGCTCTCAATGTGCATTGTCAAGAAAAGCAACTGTAGCCTCTCAACAGCCCCAGAAGGAGGTACACTGAGGAAGGTTACCTCCTCTGAGACACCCAAAATGGTAGACAAACAAGGAGGTGGAATCCTAATGCAGCAACACATACTCCCCTGTGATTGGATTAGGGGGCTCCCTCCCACTTGGGTTGAATTTTGTTCTTCTCCCTGAAGAAAGCTGGTGGCTCCCCGCATCAAAGCTGCCTCTGTCGGGTAGGGCTACCCTTCTGACAGGGTTGGTCTTCTGGTAGCTCTGACTGCCTACATCCTGAAAGCGCCTCCTTAGTATTCATTGCTTTTAGGCAGGGCATGTCTTCCATGGCTACTGTAGAAGAGGACATGTAAATGAATTAATTGCTAGGCTTGTGTGGGTGTCCAGTGGAGTTAAAAAAGGGATAAAAGGCACCCTCCCTTTTTGCACCTGAGCAAAGGGTAACTGCAGTCTGTGCCCTGGCACTCTCAGACTGAAAGATGACTGGACGTTAGTGAAAGATACCTCCCCAAAGAACTGGGGTGATGCCAGGGGAGTGCCCACTGCCCCCCCTCCAAAGGCTGTCAAAATGTGTTGAAGTGCCTATTCCAGCATACTCCAGTCTGAGTCAACCAGAAGGTCCTTTGGTGTTTGTCCCTGGCTCAGAGCACTCCTGTCACGGCTGGCTCTGGTGTAAATATTTGGAAAGACTTTGACTATGCAAAATGCTACATCTTTTGCATCCATGTAGCAAACTGTCAGCTGTTCTGCATAGTACCATACTTTGCACTGGCATTCCGGTCATTTTTATTTTCTTATCGGCTAAGAGAGAACTTTTTCAGTTCTTGTGAATGGCTGAGCTACAAACTGTATATATGGGAGAGGCACTCGTTGGCACTTGAAGAAACAATAACAGGCAGGCTACCATTTTTTGTTCCCTTCTTTGGCTTAAGCCAGTGGTTCTCAACCAGGAGTCTGAGGCCCCCTTGGGGACCGTGAACAGGTTTCAAGGGGTCCAAGCAGGGCCAGTGTTATATTCGCAGGGGCCCAGGGCAGAAAGCCAAAGCCCCACCGCATAGGGCTGAAGCTCAGGTCCCTGAGCCCCGTCACCCGGGGCTGAAGCCGAAACCTGAGCAATGTAGCTTTGTGTGGGGCCCTGTGGCACGGGGCCCCAAGCAGTTGCCCTGCTTGGTACCCCTTCATACTGGTGTTGGCTTTTATATGCAGAAAACCAGTTATTGTGGCACAGGTGGGCTGTGGAGTTTTTATAGCATGTTGGGGGGACCTCAGAAAGAAAAAGGTTGAGAACCCCCGGTTTAAGCTAATGTTCTACATGAGCAGGTGGAAGGAGCTCTAGTATTATATGCATTTCATAATAAGTTGGTTTATAGGTTCCCAAACAGCTTTCTTCCTCTCCTTTTGGCCCTTTGAGTCGCCTGTCTCTATTTATAACTATTGCATTAGAAACGTGAAAACAAAAGAGTGGACACCTTGGTCACTTCTTGACCTGCTGTGTCTTATCCCATACAATTCTGTTGTGCTTTCATGGGGATTGCTGCTAGTCATTCTACCCCGCCCCACTTTTGTACATGTTTGTTTCTGCTGCATCACGCAGTGAGTAGTAACTCATGTTTTCTGGACTCCAACTTTCTCTTACCTGCCACTTGTCCTTATTTCCTTTTTCGGGGGTTGGAGGGGGGGAAGAGAGAAATGAATCCCTTTCTGTTAGGCCTCTCCAGTTAGCCTGCCTTTTACATTTTCTAAACGATAACGACTTTCACTGAGTGCTGCATATTTGTGTGTGATTTTGCAGTGCAAAAGTTCTCCATAAAATTCCTTGAGATTTTACTCTCACCACAAAAATTTCGTTAAGCACAAAATGGACATTTTTTCTAGCATGGCTAAGGATTCTTTTTATGTGCATATCTAATCAACATTTTTATTTTGGCAGAACTATTTTTGTCATAAAAGTGGAGACAATAAAAGCTGAATAATCTTTGCCTAGTATCTCAAAATACAGATGATGTCTTACTAAGAGGTTGTTTATTTTGAATGGAAAAGGATTTTCCCCACTAATACTTTTCAGACATTCTCAACCAGTGAGGTTTGTTTCCTTGCTCAAGAGCACAAAATTTCTCCACACCAATTGTTAGCTGCTATTTCCGTGGGCTAGGTTGTCTCTTTAGGCACAGCCCTGAGCCAGGGGTAATATATAAGATGTACCACCCCAGAAGCAGCCGAAGGCAGCAGTGGGCTTCCGAGAAACTCCTCTGCACCACTATTCCTTCCCTGCTTCCACCTTGTTCTGGTGGGAGGAGGCAGGGGTATTCATGCTGACCATTTTAGGGCCAGGATTTCACCCATGATTCTGAACATTAGACAGCCACAGGTGCTGCAAGACTTTGTGCCTCTTTATGACCCTTCCCCCCCCCCCCAGTCTTTATCTATCTTGTCTGTTTAGACTGTAGGCTTTTTGGGGGCAAGGATTGTCTCTTACTGTGTGTTTGTATAGTCCCAAGCATAATGGGTCTCTGATCTCAGCTGTGGCCTCTAAGTACTGCTGTAATATAAATGCATAAATTAATATTAGAGCTGTTTGGAAAATAGCTGTTTTTTCCTTAGAAAATGTTGATGAAAATAAAAAAAGAGTTTTTCAGCAAAAACTCTTCTCTTTTCAACAAAAAATCAAAACCCACCATAGTTTGGCCACAACCTGAAATATTTCCATTCAGAAATGCTGCCCCAATCTCTCATGGGAGTCATAATTAGGGTAATTTGGGTGACTCTTGCTCCCATTTTCCTCTAAAAGTCAGGCTGCTTGGTCAGAATAAATCTCCCATGATGCAGCAGGGTCTCCTCTCTTAGTGGCTGACATCATTGCATCATGGGATACCTATGGCTGTAGTGCACCATTGGCGATGAAGTCTGGCTGGGAAGCCCAGCCCATAGAAGAGAATGGGGAGGTGAGAAAACCATACTACAACTCCCATGAGACACTATGATGGCAATTCCAAATTGAAATATTTTGCTTTTAGCTTCAAACTGAAAAGGTTTACATTTTTGTGCTTTAGTTTTTTAAAAGAAAAATCAAAGTTTTCCATGGAAAACAAACTTTACAACTTTTTTTGTTTAATTAAAAACCCAATTTTCTGCTGAAAAACAGTTTAGAGGGAAGATTTTTGACTATACCTAAATAAGGCTGTATCATATATAACATAATACTATGTAAGTTGTACCTTTGGCTGACTTACAATATTCCTCCATGAACATTTCTGTAGCATGTATCTGCCAGGGTGTTCTTTTTTTCCTCCTTGTTCCTTCATCAAATATAACCAGATTTTTCCTTATCAATAACGTACCAACTACCGAAGGACACGCAGTCACCATACCCATACATTCTTATCAGCTCTCAAGGTGTGTTTGTAGATAATATGTAATGTGAATATAAGGGAGCTCACCATCAAAACAAGAATCATTCATAGCAATGAATTGTTATCTGAGCAAATTATTTATTAACAGAGCAAGGTGTGGGGAAGACTGAACATAGTTTCAAACTAGGACTTCCATTTTTGAACCTTCAGAATGCATTGTCCACACACTGAGAGATATGTGCATGAGGCCAGGCCTTAGCACATACCTGTTTTAATTAATTGTTCTATTACTAAGTCTGATTTGAGCATTTTCAGCACAGGATACTGTATATTTCTGTTTAGGTTGATGTATAAGAGTACATAACAGAAGGTGATGGGTACGTGGAGACTTGTGTGGGGCATGCTATTTGCAGTATGAAATATGTTTTACATGTTCTATTGTTGGGGATAGTATGACAGCCCAGGGGACTCTAGGATGTGCTGATGGATTAGCGTACACTGAGTAGAGAACAGAGTGGGCGTACAGAGGCTTCTGGGAGCTTCAGGATAGAAACCTGAAAGGCCTGGGAGTGACCCGATGAGGAGGCAAATGGATGGACTTGAGACCTTGATTTTGAACGTTTTGTTAATTTAATAAACCAGAACCTGAGAAGACCTGCGACTGGACAAAAGGATTTATGAATGATTGAAGAAGCCCCTTGACTGGGGAAACAAAGGCAAGGACTCCGTGAAGAGTGCCCTGAGGCCATGATGGCATGCATGGGAGGCAGCTACGCATTGATGGCATGGAAATATGAATGTATTATTTAGGAATTTAGTTGTTAGGCATATGTGACTTTTTTGTTAACTTCCATACACATGTATCTTTAAGATATAATGGGTGAGAGTCTCAATTCCAGACAAGCTTTGCTCAGTGCAGGTCCTGAGGGGACAAAGTTGGTTGTATGTTCCCAGTGAACTTGGGGCTGGACATTCAATATAGAGCAATGTCAAGGCTGCTCTAATTTGTGCCTCGTTGCACAACTTCACAGTTGGGGATTGCTGGAGCCCAGCAGCATTCCAGCCATGGTCCCTTTCCATTTCCCTTGGCCATGCTATGACACACCTCCTGTGCCAGAAACTATGATGAAGGTGATGTAGAGGTGGCTATGCCAACTCTACATAACTGGAGGATTTCTCTGTGCAAAGGAGATCTTCAGCTGGCCACTTAAACAAACTTTAAGTTTTCTCAATTGGGCTAGAGTGGCACAGAAGATATTAGTGTGGTCAAGTAACTGGTCCAATGATCTCACATCTCCACAGCATCAGAAGACTCATAAGCACATTGTTAAGCTATGTGCTATGTTGTCATAATTTGGGAGGCGCATCACTTCATATTTGCACATGAATGGCTAGTTTGATGGTGAAAGAGCTCGACCAGATTTATGCACCAGTAATCCAAATAATGTTGCAACAGCAATTAGTGGAAGGTTGTCTTCATGGAGCTGTTGAGTTTTCAGTTGGAGGCATGTCTGGGAAATGTGCATGGGCACACAGATGCCTGTATTAAATGGTATTTTTCCAAGGCATGGGTCTTGTTGCGATGGAGGATGCTATTTAGATACATCTTTATTTCCAAAAAGACACTTATCTCTGATCTATATTTGACATTTTGCAAATGGATGTGAAATGTTACTTATGAAAAATGGGCCAATTATCAGTAACACAGCTTTTTTTTTTTTCTTGTACAAATGTAGTACAGATTGGGGTTTGAGTGAAGGCTGGTGACCTTGATAATCCTCGTTTGTTGCCTTTGTTGTCATGCTTAGTGAGGAAATAGTTCACACAGATTCTCTAGGGAGGTTTTAGAGTAAACATCCTACATATATCCATATCCGATGTTTTTCCCCTTGAGTCGTTTTAGGATTTTCTTACGGATCATAGTGTTATTATACTGCAATATTTAGTCTTTGGGCCAGATGCTCCTGTAGTGTAAATCATCATAGCTACACTGAAGTCAATGAAGCTGTGCAAATTTTCACCCAATGAGAATTTGGCCCTTTATTGTCTATGTTTGGCATTCCCAGACTTAGTGAGATGGGCAAATATTTAGCATGGAATACAAAAGGTAGGAAAGCAAGCATTGGACCTACAACTTGGGAAAGTCAAGGGACTCTAATTTTCTTAGTGAATAATGTATATAACACATCAGTTTATTCCTATCAGTAAGCGCTCTGGAGCACAGATTTTCTCTTACTACTCTTGCTATACCCATAAAGTATCTAGTACAATGTCCCCCACCCCTTTCTTGACTGGGACATCTGTGTGTCATCATAATATAAAGATTAAATAATAATACACTATGGATCATAAATTTTATTTGGGTCCTGTACATTGATGATAGCAGGGATGGATCTAAACAGCAAAGTGAAAAACTTATTAGAGATCTGAACTTCCCCAAAAGTGTGGGTGGTGGTCAGATCTGGGATTTCAGTTTGCGTCATTATAGAGACAGGGACCAGCCATAAAGGTCACATCTTTGTATCTGATTTTCAATATAGATGGAGGGTGTTTGGATCCGTAGCTTTTGTTCAGGCTCATCTCTGGATATAGTATATATATGGAAACCCTGACCACAGATATAGATGATCTTGTCACAGTTCTGGGAAGCTGGAATTGTATGCTTGGGTGGATGTTCCACACTATATGACACAGTTTCAGGATAAACATTGTTCTTTATTGTTTGTTTGTTTGTCGTGGGGAGGTAGTGCCAAAAAAATCATTCACTTTGATGGGATGGCAACAAATGATTTTAGCATAGAGAGGCACAAAGGTCAACTGCATGCTGATGTGGAGCCTACAGTCCCAATGGGAAAAGCATCCTTTGTTATCCTAACTGTTGAAAATCAAAGCAATTATGCTCAAAGGAGGCATGAAATGGAAACATTCAGGTTTCATTTGTTCCCATGATGATTTCACTCTGTTGTTCCTTTCAGCATTATTGCCTTCTTTTTGAAATATTCTCTGTCAAAAAGAATTATTTCTTTTTAGATTTAAGCTATAAATTGATCATCTACGTGCTTTACAGTTCTTCCTCCCCGTATGTATTCAGTGCGCGCACCAGAAGCAGTTTAGATGATTCCTGAAATGTTGGCTTTGGTGTGGACAAATGCTTTAGCATGGGGACAGATTTGTAATAGCAGCTCTGGTGACAAAAACATTAACATATCCTTATTTTGGCCTGGCTTATATCCACTGCTCACAGTAAAGGGCAGAGAACTACTTCATGGGACCATTCCTGCTCCCTGTTTGGGCCAACAGGAACCCTTTTGGAACTCTGGATATTTGCAGGAGCTGGGGGCAGGGAGAATAGTGTAGACAGCTGGAGGGACAGGTGCACTAAACATATTGTCCTATATCAGTTCTTTAGGGAAGGTTTTTAAAAGTGAATAGCCTGAAGTTGAGTTAACTTTTCAGCAGAGCAGTGAACTGCCCACTTTAGTGAAGGTTTCATGGATGGTGGCAGTCAGGGAGTCCCTATTAGTTGATCGCAAATTGAATTGCACTGCCCAATCCAGATTGGACCAGGGTGCCCCAGAGCAGTGGAAGAAGCCCTGGGTCTCTGAATGGATGACTTGGTCTCCAAGCTGATCTGTGGATTCTGAACCCCCTGTTTCTTTCAGAGAGGCAATTTCCTTCTACCATTTCAACATAACTCTTGCAGGTGGAATGAAGAGAACCACCAGGGTTTTTCTGCCCCTTATCTGTCAGTCTAAGGGACCTACCACTGTGCTATCTAGTCCCCTGGTCCTACCCATAGGTTTGTCTGTGCAGGTGGGAATGATCCCAGAATATTTGTGGTAAGCTGAAACAGTGATGCTATTTTTATAGTGGAAGTCAAAATATTGGGGCCAATCCTGCCTGGTGCTGAGATCCTTCTGAAAGCTGTTGAGCATCCTCTACTCCCATTTAAGTCAGTGAAGGCTGAGAGGGCTTAGCAGCAAGTATGAGCTGCTCAGCATCTCACAAGCTCAGACTCTTTATAGAGTCTTTCTTCTATGACTTCAATAGGAAACAAGCTCTCAATACTGATGTGAATTACACATGTGCAATTTAGGCCTTCTCTACACTACAAACTTAGTTTGACGAAAGCCACCTTACGTCAACCTAATAATGTATGAGTCTACACTACCAGGTCCCTTCTGCTGACCTAACTCGTCTGTTACATTGACTTAATTACTCCACCTCCATGAGAGGCATAGTGCTTAATTCGATGTCGATGCATCGACGGACAGGCAGCGTAGACACAGCGTTGTGTAATTCGACTGAAATGGCCTTCAAGAGATGGCCCACAATGCTCTGCTGTGACCGCTCTGGTGATTGTTTTCAACTCCACTGCACAGCAGCCAGCTAGACAGGAAACAGCCCCTCCCCTCTTAAAGCCCCGGGAACTTTTGAATTCCCATTTCCTGTTTGATCAGCATGGAGAGCTTGCCAGCCCAGCTGATCATGGCGACTCAACGACCCAAACACACTCCAGTCTGGAGTACACAGGAGGTCATGGGTTGGTCTGTGGGGAGAAGAGTCTGTGCAGACACAGCTCCGATCCAGACGAAGAAACATAGATATATATGAAAAGATCATGCAGGGCATGGGGGAGAAGGGCTACACCAGGTGCACGCAGCAGTGCTATGTGAAAATCAAAGAACTTCGGCAGGTGTACCAGAAGACAGGAGAGGCGAACAGTCATTCTGGTTTTGCCCCACAGACATGCCGCTTCTACAAGGAGCTGCATGCGATTCTCGGCAGTGCCCCCACCACTACCCGCAAAATTATCCACAGCATGGATACCTCACAGGAGTCTGAGTCACCTCAGGCACCAACAAGAAGGAGGAGGTTTTGAAAGAGGAGGAAGAGGAGAATGGGAGACAGGCAAGTGGCGGATCCATTCTCCCTGAGAGCCAGGAGCTATTTTTAACCCCGGAGCAGCCCAGGCAGTCACAGGACAGCATTGTGGCCAAGTGTGATGCCAGGGAAGGAACCTCTGGTGAGTACGCAATTCCAATCAAACTGCAGCGGTTATATGCTCTTATACTTTATGTTTATTATGAAGAAAAAGTGAGATGTGGTGGGTATCTGCTTCCCAGTGGCAGCTCCAGCTACCCAGAGGGTGCCTCCCCCTCCCCCAGAAAAGACTGTTTATGTGCACAGGGATGGCCTGGGAATCCTCCATGAAGATCTACAGGAAACTTTCATGGAGGTACTCTGCAATTCTTTGCAGAAAGTTTCTGGGGAGGGCTGCCTTAGTTCTTCCACCACGGTAGGACACTTTCCTATGCCACTCCAGTATTAACTCTTTTGGCAACATTGCAGAACACAGCATTGCAGCATAAGGACAAGGTCTGTATGCAGACTCTTGCAGCATCTGCTCCCTTGCCACCTCTGTTACCCTCAGGAGACTGATAGCAGATAGGGTCACCTAGAGGAGACAGTGAACGTTTTCATTACAAGTGCTCGTACTGCAAACAATAGAGCATGTGATCCCCCATCCATGGTGATTTCTGGGTCCCTCAATCACGGTTTCCCTACATGCCAGTAGTTTGGGTGGCAGGGATCGGCATTGACCTCAGAATCTGCAAGCCCAGGGTGACTTCTACCAGCAGCATTAAGGGAAGGGGGTGGATGGGTTTCCTGTGTTATCTCATGGACACAAACCCCGGAGCAACCTCGGACAAAGACTGGACTTTGGGAGGCTTACTGCTGGTCCACGGTCTCCAAGCACCGTCTATGTTGCCCACAAGTTACAGCACAAGGCCCATCACCCAGGCCCCTGGGCCATACTCACCATGGCTGGAACAGCAAACTGGTTCGTTAAATAGCTAGGGAACCTGATTATGTTAGGGCTTGCACTTGAGTGGAAAAAGGAGAGCGGTTTTTCAATAGCAACTTTGTACTAGACCTAGGGTATGCACTGACAATGGTTGCCTTGTGCTTTGCATGCATTGCAATGGAAAGCTTGGCCTTCAGCGCAGCCTCAACACCTGAGGAGAGGCTCTAGCACTGCTCTCTAAGCTTTAACACCAGATTATGCCACCCTTAACAACACATAGTAACTTACTCTGCAAGTAGCCCCAATGATTCTAATAGGACTACTCACAGAGTAAGATACTTTGCAGGTTCTGTGCGGCAAGGACTGTCTTTTTGTTGTGTCTGTACAACACAATGGGGTCCTGGCCTATGTTTGGTGTCCCTAGGTTCTAATACAAATAAAGGATAATACTCAATATGAGTAAGCATGGCAGAATCTGTCCCTTAACAAGAGTATTCTGACAGCAGTGATATTTTGAAGTTAGTTCTAGTAAATGGTTTGCATAATTAAGAGCCAGATGTGGATACCATTACTCACTTACTCCATCAGTAGTTCCTCTGAAACCAATGAAATGTTTTAAATCCAAGGTCATTTAGCCTAAATGAATCCTGGCCAGGCCCTGGGAACCATGAAGTCCCCGACTGAGCCTTATATAAAAGAACAGCTTTGTTCATGAAATAGGTAAATAGGTAAAAAGGATGTAAAACAGCCAAGGAAGCTAATAGCAAATGAAAAGCCTTGCTGGAGGGTTAAAATAGAAATGTGCAGACTATACTTGGGACTTAGAGTCAGAGAGGCTAAGGCCAGAAGGGATCAACAGGTTATCTTGTCTGACTTCCTGTATATCACAGGCCACCAGCACTTACACACTAAACCCAACAACTGAAATCAGACCGAAGTATTACAGCCCACAGGAGACTAGAATAATACATTTCATAGGCAGAGAACAGAAAGGAGTGAGGTACACCAATACCCCAGGCCCCCCAGTGGCACAGAAATGATTAAATGAGATATACCCAGATATTTCTGGCAAGTGACCCCTATCCACATGCTGCAGAGGAAAATGAAAAACCCCAATCTGACCTGAGGGAAAATTATTCCCAACCCCACATATGGCCATCTGTTAGATCCTTAGCATGTGAACAATAACCAGCCAGCCAAGCACCTGAGAGAAAGAGAATGCTCAGTGCCACCTCAGAGCCCTGTCCCGCTTCCTCCAACAGTAGCCATTCCTGATCCTGTAAAGGAAGGAGATCAAGTCTTTTTACATTAGTATGGAGCAAAATATCAGCAGGTGGACTTGGAAAAAAAATCACCAGTCTGTTGAAAGAGGAGAAGTTTCCTGGGGGAGGAAAGTAAGAGTGGATCATAGACGGATACGCTGTGTAATGTTTGTTTCCTGGCAGAAGAGTTGTTGCATAGGCAACAGGAGAGAGCGAGCGAGCACACAGAGCTGTTAGACCTTGCCAAGGCAAGGGTGGGAGAGCAGTGGTGGTGTCAGCCAGACACCTCAGAATGCCTGGATTTGGGTGCTGAGTTCAGAGCGGACTTCTGGATTTTTGAACAGGGAACACTGGGCTCCAAGGTCTTGCCACCCACGGAGTGGTGCAGCAGGGCCTGAATTTTGAGTAAATTGATTTCTACTCAGATCCCCTGTCAAAGAACAGGCACAGGGAACTGAGCACTGGCAAGTTATTCAGATGGTTAATTACCATTACTGTTAAAAATTTGCACCTTATTTTTAGTCTGAATTTGTCTAGCTTCCATATCCAGCCATTGGGTTTTGTTATACCTTTGGCTGCTGAAGAGCCTTCTACTATCAAATTTCTGTTCCCGGTGTAGTTACTTATAGTCTGTGATCAAGTCACCCCTTAACATTCTCTTTGTTAAGATGAATAGATGGAGCTCACTGAATCTTTTGTTATAAGGAATGTTTTCCAATCCTTTACTAATTCTCATGGCTTTTCTCTGAACCCTCTCCAATTTTCCAACATCCTTCTTTATTTGTGGAGACCAGAACTGGACACAGTATTCCAGAAGTGGTTACCTCAGTGCCAAATACAGAAGTAATATAACTTCTCTAGTCCAACTCTACATTACCCTGTTTATACGTCCAAGGATGGCGTTAGCCCTTTTGGCTACAGTGTTGCATTAGGAACTCACGTGATTATTCACCATGACCCTCAAGTCTTTTTCAGAGTCATTACTTCCCAGGATAGACACCCTGTAAGTACGGCCTACATTCTGTGTTCCTGGATGTATGACTTTACCTTCAGCCACATTGAAATACAGTGTTTGATTGTGCCCAGCATATGAATTGATCCAGATTGCTCTGTATCAGTGACCTGTCTTCACTATTTACCGCACCCAAATCTTTGTGTCATCTGCAAACTTGATCAGTAATGATTTAATCTTTTCTTCCAGGTCATTTGATAAAAAAGTGAAGTAGCATAGGGCTAAGAACTAATACCTATGGGATCTGATTAGAAACACACCTGTTCAATGAGGTTAGCCAGTTTTTAATCTACAGTAACTCCCCACTTAACGTTGTAGTTATGTTCCTGAAAAATGTGACTTTAAGTGAAACGATGTTAAGCGAATCCAATTTCCGCATAAGAATTAATGTAAATGAGGGGGTTAGGTTCCAGGGAATTTTTTTTTCACCAGACAAAAGACTATATTTTATATATATATATATATACACACACACACACAGAATATAAGTTTTAAACAAACAATTTAATACTGGTACACAGTGATGATGATTGTGAAGCTTGGTTGAGGTGGAGGAGTCAGAGGGTGGGATATTTCCCTTACTGCTAAATGATGAACTAGCAATTGGCTGAGCCCTCAATGGTTAACTCTCTCTCTACACAAGGCAGCAGGAATGGAGGGAGATATGCGCATTTCCCTTAAGTACACTGCCTTGTTAATTAGATCAGCTTGCTGAGACCAGCTGCTGCAAGCTCCCTCAGTCCTGAGTCCTAGTCTATCCCCCCTGCTCTATGGAAGATGGCGTAAGTGGGGTACAGGAGCAGGGGGGAGGGGGACACCCTGACATTAGCCCCCCTCTTCCTTCCCTCCTCCCATCCCCACCACAGCAAGCAGGAGTCTCGGGGAGCACCTCCAAGGCAGAGGGCAGGAGCAGCACATGGCAGTGGGGGGAGGGACACAGCTGAACTGCAGGCAGCTGCTGCACAGGGAACTTGGGAGCAGGGAGCTGATAGGGGGCTGCCGGTCCACCCTGGTTCCAAGCCCCCACGAGCTAGCTGCAACGGGCTGCTCTTCCTGCAAGCAATAGACAAAGCAGGCGGCTGCCAAACGACTTAGAAGGGAGCATTACACAACTTTAAACGAGCATGTTCCCTAATTGATCAGCAACATAACAACGAAACAACGTTAACTGGGACTACTTTAAGTGAGGAGTTACTGTATTTAATATATACCATGTTAATTTTCTATTGTTCTAGTTTCCTAGAATGTTGTGCAGTATCAAGTGAAATGCCTTACAGAGTCAAAAAATATTGCATCGACACTACTGTTATCATCTGTAGTGAGCCGGTGTGGCACCCCTCCGTCTCTGACAGGGCCGAGCTTTCTCCAACCCCAGGGTGGGCGGAGCCACAGGGTCCGAGGTCACGGCCCCAACCCGGAAGTACAAAAGCCCGCCAGCAGAGCTCAGTGAGGGCCAGACTGCCAGAGAGCGCAGGCGTCCCGGGCCGAGCTCCCGCTTGGGAGACAGCCGCAGGCTGCGAGCCGCCTGCTAACGCCCCGCGCCGGTCAAGCCTCCCTCTCGCCAGGTACCCCGAGGAGGACTGGCCCAGCCTGCCCCGGACCCGTTACCCCGA
>NW_020664419.1:60601290-60601877 GCF_002925995.2 Terrapene triunguis | reverse complement strand
CGTTACCCCGAGGAGGACTGGCCCAGCCTGCCCCGGACCCGTTACCCAGAGGAGGACTGGCCCAGCCTGCCCTGTGCCAGCTACCCTGAGGAAGACTGGCCAAGCTTGCCCCGGACCAGCTGCCCCGAGGAGGAGCCGAACCTGTCCCGTGCCAGCCACCCTGGGGGAGAGCTGCCGGCCCGGCCCCCAAGCCCCGCACCGGAGGAGCCGATGCTGCTGGACTGGCCCGAACCCAGCATCGCCGCCGAGGTAAGCCCCGAGGGGGAACAAGGAAGTAGCCCGGGGGTAGCCGACCCCGGTCAGGCTGCAGAGGCCTGTGAGCCCATGGCAGTGTGTTTCGGTCAGGATACCCCACTGACCGGCAGCGACAGTAATCGCTGCTAGGGCCCCGGGCTGGAACGCAGTGGAGTGGGTGGGCCTGCGTTCCCCCCTGCCACCCCGTCCGGGTGGCAGGCTTCCCCCTCACCCGACGCTCAGGTAGGAGCCTGGGCTTACCTTAACTGCTTGTTGGCTCAACCCCTGCCACAAAGGGCTTGAGCCGTGACTGCTTGTGCCCCGCCCTGACCCAGGGCCTGGGCCCCTTTACT
>NW_020664419.1:60545503-60601280 GCF_002925995.2 Terrapene triunguis | reverse complement strand
CCCAGGGCCTGGGCCCCTTTACTGCTTGTTTGCTCAACCCCTGCCACAAAGGGCTTGAGCTGTGACTGTTTGTGCCCCGCCCTGACCCAGGGCCTGGGCCTGCTTAGACTGTTAGTTAGCGCTCAGCCCCGGCCTAAGGGCCTGAGCTTCTGAACTGTGGGCCGCTCAGCCCCTGCGTGAAGGGACCTGAGATTGAACTGCCTGCACTTTAGTGAGCCGGTGTGGCACCCCTCCACCTCGGAGGGTAGAGCCCCAGCGCAACCGTATTACATCATCCAAACTTATAATCTCATAAAAAAGGTAGATCTATTTTCCATAAACCCACACTGATTGGCATTATAGTACCCTCATTTAATTTTTTATTACAAAAGTCTCATATCAGCCATTCCATTATTTTGCCTGGGGCCAGTGTCAGGCTGACAAGCTTATAATTACCCAGATCATCCCTTTTACTCTTTTTAAGTATTGGCACAACATTAACTTTCTTCCAGTCTTCTGGAATTTTCCCAGTGATCCAAGAGTTATTGAAAATCAGCATTGATCATCCAGGGAGCTCCTCCATAAATTCTTTAAAAATTCTTGGATGCAAGTTATCTGGACCTGCTGATTCAAAAATGTCCAACTTCAGTAGCTGCATTCAACATCCTCCTGAGTTACTATTTGAATGGAAACTATTTCATCAGCATCATCTGATATGAATTCACCAGGCTTTTTCCCAAATCCAGACTAGAAATATTTATTGAACATTTCTGCCTTATTGAAAATTCTACCATTCCCATTTCCATCTAGTAATGTGCCGATACTATTGTTAGGATTCCTGTTCATAATATACTTAAAAACATCTCTTCTTATTCTTATTAACTCTGCTAGCTATAGATAGCTCCTTGTCTTCATTTGTGTCCTTTAACAATTGTCTACAATTGCTAGCTCTTAGCCGATAGTCATTCATTTATATAACTACCCCTTTTTCTATTGATTATATTGTTTTTTTATTTTATAGCTGATTTTACTTCCCTTCTAAGTGAGGTTGGTTTTTAACCAGTATAGCCTTCTTTCTTGATTGTGTGATTGTGGTTTTGGGGAATCTGAGAAAATATTCTTAAATAGTTTCCAATTTTCATTCACATTTTTTCTATTTAAATTCTTTCTCCCAACTGACTTGGCTCATAGCTGTTTGTGAAACTGGCCCTTTTAAACTTCCAAGTATAATATTACAGGTTTGGATTTTATTCTGTTTGCACACAACACATGTAATCAAGTCATGATCACTTGCAGCAAAGCAACCACTAATTTTTAATGGTGTGATCAGTTCCTCTTTATTTGTCAAGGTAAGGTCTGATATAGAATTCCCCCATGTTGGATGCAATGCATTCTCATCTATACTATTTAGAAATTCTGAGGCTATTGAGGCCTCCAGCATATGTCACTCAGATTGAAGTCCCTGATAATAATGCAGCTTTCCCCCCTACACATTATAGATAGGTGCTTATGGAGCTGGTATCCTGTTTCACAGTGAGGTTTGGTGGTCTGTAGCAGACAACAAGTAGTACCCCATTTTAGGCGTTATCTGTTACTACATTGTTCCAAAAGCATTAAAGATCATTTTCTTCTGAGTTGTCAGTGACTTTAAAATATGTAGTGCCACTCCTGTTTTGCCTATTCAGTCCTTCCTAAATAGATTATAACCATTACTTTAGCATTCCAATCATGCAAATCTTCCCACCAGGTTTGAGTAATACCAACTAGGTCAAATTTATGCTCATAAATGAGCAATTCCAATTTCTCTTGAAAGAGAGAGAAAATACCATAATGCCACTATCTAAATCCACAGTGTGCTCACACCTTGAATACCGTGTCCAGTTCTGGTCACCCCATCTCAAAAAGGATATAATAGAACTGGAAAAGGTTCAGAGAAGAGCAATAAAGATGATCAAGGGTATGGAACAGCTTCTATATGAAGACAGACTAAAAAGATTACAGCTGTTCATCTTAGAAAAGAGATGACTAAGGGGACATATGATAAAGGTTTATCAAATTATGAATGGTGTGGAAAAAGTAAATAAAGAAGTGTTCTTTACCCTTTCCCACAATACAAAAACAGGGGTCACCTGATTAAATTAATAGGCAGCAGGTTTAATACAAACCAGAGGAAACACTCTTGCACACAATGCACAACTAACCCATGGAACTCAAGGCCATGGTATGTTGTGATGGCCAAAAAGTATAACTGGGTTCAAAAAAGACCTAGCTAAGTTCATAGAGAATAGGTCCATCAATTAGCCAAGATGGTCAGGGATGCAACCCCATGTTTGGGATGACCATAAACCTCTGACTGCCAGAAGCTGGGAAGGGAAGACACGGATGGATCGGTCCAAAATTGCCTTATTCTGTTCAATCCCCCTGAAGCTATGGTACTGGCCACTGCCTGAGACAGGATACTGGTCTAGGTGGACTATTGGTCTGACCCAGTATGGCAATTCTTATGTTCCTATAAACCCAGGATCCTAGCATTGGTGTATAAGCAATTAAAGAATTAGATACATGACTCCACATACTGTTAATCAAAGTTTGGAGTGAGACCAAGTGGGAGAGCTGCCAGATTGTCTCTTTTTCTTTCTTATCAAGTCCCTTCTCTTTAGTTCCCAACCGTTAGGAAGATCAAATAAAAGAAAGAGTACCTATCAAAGTACAGTGGCATACTAAGATATGAATAATATCCACTTTTTCCTTTAACTGTACTCTTTTCAAGTCTCACCAGTATGACTCCATCTTCCTTTCATTAACTCTTGTCCAAGCCAGACACTGATAACCAAAATAATTCATTATGCATGTGCAGAGAGTAGGAATGTTGAGGGGAGAGTTCTGCTGCTCCTTATTTGTGGAGCCTCAGAGCCATAAACTGAGCTGGAACATCTCCTTATGGGCTTCTCTACCCCAGATAACTACGCAGTGCTAATTAACTAACATAGTATGAAACACTCAGGGCCAGATTCTCATTTACATTATAGCCCCTTTTAAACCATTTTTGCAATGTAAAGGGGCCTAAAGTGGGACATAATGAGATTTACACTCATGAAGACCCTTTACATTGCCAGAATCATATAAAGGATAATCTGGCCTTCAGTATAGACTGGGCTTTTGTGCTTAACATTAAATCAGTAGTCAGTCTTAGGGTGGACTCTAAGGTTTACAACCAGCTAACACTGTATTACACATGGCAGTCCTTATCTACACAAACAGTTTAACACCATATTAGCAGTATTGCCAACTCTATGCCCTCAAAATGCATAAATCAGATCAGAAAAATCACAAGATTTTTTAAAAATGCCAATACATTTTTGGTTCTTTTTATTTCCCTCCTGGTTTTTGAGCCTTTAGGGAGCATTCATGTCATGTTTTCTAGCTTCCCGCTGCAATCTCGAGGGATAGAAATGTAGTTTATTTTAAAATGAAAGCTGAGATTCTCACATAATCACTCAATTCTAGTAGTTGAGGATAAACTTGTGAGATTTGGCAACACGGTATGTGTTCTAACACAATGTATTTTTCCAGTGAATAAAGACTATAAAGGGACTGTGGTGTCTCAAGTTACAGAGAACTATTCTTCTGGCCATTTTTCTAGACGCTTCTCCCCTCCCCCAACCATGCTACATTGGGGTGAGCAGAAACAACCACCTTGTTCTTCCCCACCACATATCTGCAGCCACATAGTCTAGTGACACACATTGTCTAGCATGAATCTTTTGCATAGCTGTGCTTTCAAAGGAATGAGTGAGTCACAACAGACGGGAAATCCCAATACAGTTCTCAGATTTTGAACGTGTACATTCAGTAATCAAATAGACAGGAATATCTCTGCAATACCAAGCCTATTCTATTATGCAGCTTTAACCATATTGGGCAAAAAGTTCATACTGTATTTCATCCTTTTCACCTTGCCATTGAATTAAAACTGTAGTCTAGTGAGCCTGCATTTGAAATAGCACCTTAACTGTTTCTTGGCTAAAATGCCAGTGACTGATTTCCAGTTTAAGTATTATTATTACTACTAATAATAATCTAATAATATCTCACATTTGTTATACATGGACCCAATCCAAAATCCCAGATCCAACATCCATGAAATATTGTAGGTGATTGAAATCTGAACACCGATTTAAATGTTGCAAATTACTCCATCTTTATAACCAAAATTGTGGATCCAAATTCCCACACACTTTGGGGAGTTTGCAATTCAGATATGGATTTGAAACCCATTTTTAATCTATCTTTTGTCTTTCTTGATGGACCTCGAAGTGCATTCAACACTGACTATATATAGGAATCATTTCACCCATACTGATGTGCAGCACACCCTTGGAAAGTATATGGCAGCTGTTTAGTTGTGTACAGTAACATTACACAATACTAGGGACAGGAAATGAAGAAGATTGTATCCAACTGAAACCCCAGAACAGGGTAAATACAACTTAATTAACAGGGGTGACTCATACCTTCTGTTGCAAAACAGTGCCCTGGGATCTTTAATCAGGTCTGGTCATCACAATCTCAGGTTTATCGTTCAGTAGAGAGACTCAGCTGCAAGAGTCAGAATGATATCAGAATTTTACCTTTACTTGTATTTAGCTTTTGCCCTACATTCGCATGCTAGCCTCACCTATTCACTGCACCCAAATGAGTGACTGATAACTTCATAAGCTAACCTATTAGGTTTTTTCTTATTTGCAATTTGTATTTTCAACTCCTTTAACTGGAAAAGGATTCCAGGTGATTTGTGGCAAAGCATTTATTTTTGTACACATATATAAGGACCTAAATGTTGAATAAGAGTCTCTGGGATTGTGGGAGAAATTTGGCATGCACAATTAAATATGGGCACAGAACTGCAGGCAGAATTACTTGCAAATTACCGATTGTTGCACCCATTTAGAACTGCTACCGGCAATTCTGGTTGCACCTGCGAATCAGGTCATTACAGATCTAAATGCAATTGCAACTGCAAATAAACATACAATGATCAAGGATACTCCAAATCTGCAACTGCAAAGAAGAAAGGTTAATATACAATAGAGTTACCATCCTCTGCAGACAACTGTTACTAAAAACTTCTCAATAATGGAAGGCACTCACATACTTTTAATCATACACTGCACATTTTTACCTTAGGTACCTTGGCACATAGATATGAAACATCACTGTTATGACAAGTTCATGTAATACATGAAGCTTACATTATAATTAGAATATAATCCACATTATAATATAATCCACATTAATTTTGCCCAATTCCCCTTTTATCAGTCTCAAACAAGGTATAGCAATCAAGTCATATGAAAGTTCACTTTTGTTTTTTCAGAGAGACCAGAAGGAAAAAAAAAGTCCTGGTGGTTTTTACTCCTGGATAAATGGTGAACGAAAGAGATGCCACTGGTCTTAGGGAGAACTGGAATCCTCTTGGGACTTGCTTGTAATAACTGGTAAGTGGTTCTTTTCTGACAAGAGAAGTAAAATCCCAGAGGTTCTGATAAATTACTTCAGCAACTGCAGCCTCCAATTGTACCTGCAATGCTGAAAAAATAGGCTGAGACCTGACTAAAATCTAGATCTTAAACTTTTTAAGTCTTCTAACCTCACTGCAACTGTATACACAATAGCGCCAGATCTGCAACTATACTGGTCTTGAGCCCTGTACAACTGAAAACATAACAGAGGGGGAAACTGGTTCTATTTCTGACACACCTTGGAGCAGCCTTTGGCTTGATCTTCATAGAGCGGGGTGAATAACTGATTTTTTTTTTTTTTTTTTAGTTTGCTGGCAGTTCAATAATATTGTTTGGGATCGAACAAAACATTGCGTTCAACCTGAAACAAATAGATTTCATTTCACTTCTGGGCAATTTTAACTTTTAAGTAAAAGCAAAGGGCTAGATTCACAGAATCTCTGGAGGAAGAAGTGGTGCCACCATTCCTCTTAACCTAATACCCCAATGTTTGAGGAACTCACCTGGGATATGGGAGATTCAGGCTTAAGTCCCTGCTCTGGGGCAGGGATCATGAACCTGGGTCTCTTCCTTCCCAGAAGCATGTTCTAACCACTGTGATATTGGCTATTCTAGGCTAGGTCTTTCTCAAGTTCTGCTGTTGATGGTGTTCCACTTTGTAACAAAAACAAAGAAAGAAAGACTTCATAGTCTGGTGGTTAGAGCATTCTTTTGGGAATGGAAGATCTGGATTCAAGTCCTTATGCCAATGAATAAACTATTTGTCCAAAAAAATTTGCCCAGCTTTAGCTCTAAGTTCTTCCCAACTTCAACAGCCCCTGAAGGGGCCATTCCAGTAGCTGGGGATCTTTGGAGTTAGGTAGCCAGTACACCAGCTTTGTGCCTTCTTTGTGCTCCAGAGTGATGGAAAGAAGATGGGAAGGTGGGATGGGACCTATAGACTCCCTTTATAACATGCAAAAGGTTTGCATACTAACCTCCTAGAGAGGGGCCATTATGTACATGTTTATCCTTGGTTTCTATATCAAAATGCTTCTCAGTTTATCACATTTCCCCCCAGTGATTTCTTTTCTTTTTGAATGGCTGGTCCAAACATTTCAGATAAAACTATTTTAAAACTTATCAATTGTTAATGGGTATCTACTATATAAGACAGTTCATGACTGTGTAATCTCTGGTACAATAAAATGATACTTTTCTTCAGAGCTACTCTGATAATAAAAAGAACAGGAGTACTTGTGGCACCTTAGAGACTAACAAATTTATTAGAGCATAAGCTTTCATGGGCTACAGCCCACTTCTTCGGATGCATATACATATAAATAAATTTGTTAGTCTCTAAGGTGCCACAAGTACTCCTGTTCTTTTTGCGGATACAGACTAACAAGGCTGCTACTCTGAAATCTGATAATAAACCTGCTCTAAATGCAATTCCATGCTTTAACTTTAGACTTATCTCTTCAAAGCAGATGTCAGCTGTAATTCTTTCATTGCCCTTTAAAGAATCTGTCATATAATTTTATATGGCACTTGAACTATTCTCATGATTCGTTTGTAGCTATGTAATTTTTCCAATAAGACATATACATTTATTTACTTGTTTATTTATCTGGGTCTTTAGTTCTAAAACATACTACTCTGTTGTTTCTCCAAGTTTCTGAGAAATATGCATTTCATAAGCACAATTATTTTTAGGAACATTCTCTGATTCAGTTTGGACGTTGTGAAATAAATTAGTCAGAAAGCCCTCAGGATTAGTAAAATTGTTACCTCCAAAAAATATGCCATACCTCTGAAATTTGAATATCAGTCAGGTTAATTAAACACCAGTCATCAGAATTCAGAGCAGGTGAGTCTTCTTAAATTTAGTTTAATAAAAATTATGGGCTATATTTAGTCAGTGTAACCTAGAGCACATCCCCTTTTTAAAGAGCAACAAGAAGAACCCATGTTCAGTACCCAACAAATTTTATTGGTCCAACAAAATCCAGGACAAGGTTACATATCCATGTGTGCCATCTTCAGACACCTTGCCTATTAACCATTTACATATATATGTAACGCTGCCCCGCACAAGGGCATGGTGTCGGCAGTGGACATCAAATCTTGGACCTCTTGAGTTAAATGCATGAGCCAAAACATGCATATCTCTTAGCCAAGACTGTAGCAATCTCTAGCTGGCTGAGCCACCACTAGAGGGGGACAGAGTGTCACTCCGAGGGGGTAGGGGTTACATATGCAAATATAGAACACTCCCCAAACCACCTTGCTGTGCACTCAGAATTGGAGATCTGGAGGATAACAGTAAACACTGCTAACTAAAGAGGGGGGTTGGTCAATGTGACTGGGGCTCAAACTGATTCAATGTAGCCCATCCCCAGCCTCTACTAGCAAAAGTTCTGTGGGCCCATCTGCAAATTAAAGCTTTCTTTCCATGGAGAACCCAACATAACTCCTGCCTGACTTTCATCCCCTGGGATTGTTTTGTTGGGTTTCCTCTAGAAAACATAGCGATAGAGAAGGCCAAACAATCTGATATCTATATTCATTTAATAATATCTTTGAGGGCAACCAAAGAAACCAAAGTAAAGTCATTACAATTGTCATTGTCATTTTCTCTGGGACAAAATCCTGGCCCCTGCTCTCAGGGTGTAGGGAGTCTCAGAGTGGAACCATTTGACCGCTGTGCTACGGCAGAAAAAAATCTGGGAATCTGCCCAAGGGCTATATGCTCTGCACTACAGATCCCAGCTCCATGGGATGCTGTCATGGAGGGAAAGCCGGGAGCAGTCTGGAGAGGGCATTGAGATTGAAATAATGGTGGCAGATTCCTCTCTCCCACTCCTGTGCAGAGAAAGCCAGCATCCATCCCATTACTTAGGCTGGATGTTTGGAGCAGGATTGAGGGGAGGTCTATGAATTCTGGCAATGTGTAAATAAAGTGATGAAACAGAGCAAATCTTGTAATTGTTAGAAGCATTAGAAGTGCAAGTGTTTAGCATTTAATGTTAGATTCTCTTAAAACTGACCCTATAAACATTTGACATTTTTATTTCCTCTCCTCCACTTTTGATATTACGCCATATCCTGTAGTATCTGTTTACTTTTGGGGTATGGAAAATAAGAATGCAAACATAAAAGCGTCCAATCCTGTAGCCAGAGCAAGAGAACATGCCTATGCACATATTCAGAGATAACACTTGGTGGTGCTTTTGGGTGCTTGGTTAATATTTACCCAGGGCATATGTATTGATTAAATAATTGTAACTGCTTTCCTCCAAGACTTCTGTGCTCTGATACCAAACCACAGCCTCAGAGCTTTTCGAAGAGTTTTAAAAAAATAAATAAATAAAGAGAGAGAGAGAGAGAGAGAGAGAGAGAGAGGAAGAGCTCCTGTAAACCCTTTCTCTGCAATTTTGGTTTCACTAGCTTTTGAAAATGGCAGGGGTGAGCAGCTGTATGAAATATTCCATGTTCATCTTCAACTTTTTGTTCTGGGTAAGTTGATGTTTAAGTTACTAATAGTGGTATGGGAACCGGAGCCCACCGTATTCAGGGAATAGAGCAGCAGCAGTTATACAGGAAATTAGATATAAATAAAAAACTAGAGTATGATTGGCAATAGGTAGAGCAGAGGGGAGAGAGAATCCATTTAACTTCAGCTTATCAGCAACATTAGCTTAGTCTCTGGTTTTCTTTCATTTTCAATGCTAAGTAAATGCTGGCATTTTTTGTACATTCAAAATTAGAGATCTAGCTTTTGTGACGACATATTGCAAGTGCCCTCATTTTGAGGGACATCACTCATTATAGTCCAAAAGTTGCCTATGTTACATATGAACTATCTCGGTTTTACTGTTGTAAATTATTTACATCGGGGGTTAGAATCATTTTATAGAAGCATTTTTAAATCTTTTGCAGGAATAATTTTTGTATATGTCTTATTTTGGCTCTGTCTTGCACTGAGTCTCTTACTTTGGCTTTGGCAAGCTGACAGGTTGCAATAGTGTGTATTAGGGGTAATTATATTGAAGTGGATGGAGTATGTGAGAGAGTAGAATCCAGGCCTGATGTAAAAGAAGAGCAGCATGAAGCCTTCTGAGTTTGGTTTGAAACAGATCTCCATACTTGTTGTGTCTTTACTTGTTTGCAGACCTGGAAGTTTTTGAAAGGTTTGAGTTCAAATAAACCAGTCTCCTCATGGCTGAATCTTGTCAACCCTTAGGCAAGAGATGTGACAGGTTGACAAAGGGGACACTGAAATCAGAAGTGGAATTAGTAGCTACACCACGGGACTTGCCTCAGGGGATCTTTCCCAGTGAACAGAAGACAAAACTCAAAAGGAACCACAAACAGTAGCTTCTGAAAGTTTGTGGCTAGCCAGATAGAGTTTGCAAAAGCCTTTGATGCCTTGGGGACACAATAAATAAACTTCTAATGAGCCAGTGCTGGTTTGTGAACTCAGACCTAGCCCAGGCTGATTTTGAGTGTGTTTAAAGTTTAAGCTGAACATAGATATGACCTCGATAGTCATGTAGTCTGGTCTGCTGCACTCAAGGCAGGACTATGTAATAACTAGACCATTCCTGACAGGTGTGTCTAATCTGTTTACATTCATTTGTTTACCTATTTACATTAATTTACCTATTTACAATTTGTCTAATCTGTTCATCTATTTGCATTCATTCTTATGGGGAAATTGAATTCACTTAACATTGTTTCACTTAAAGTAGCATTTTTCAGGAACATAACTTCAACTTTAAGCAAGGAGTTCCTGTATGCAGTTGATTGTTCTTTCCTAAGTGGAGTACTTTGCATTTGTCCTCATTGAATTTCATCCTATTTACTTCAGACCATTTCTGCAGTTTGTCCAGATCATTTTGAATTTTAATCCTATCCTCCAAAGCATCTGCAAGCTCCCCCAGCTTGGTATTGTCTGCAAACTTTATAAGTGTACTCTCTATGCCATTATGTAAATCATTTATGAAGATGTTGAACAGAACCGGACCCAAGACCTGTCCCTGCGGGACCCCATATGCCCTTCCAGCTTTACTTTGAACAACTGATTACTCTGGAAATGGTTTTCCAGCCAGTTATGCACTCACCTTATAGTAGCTCCATCTAGGCTATATTTTCCTAGTTTGTTTATGAGAAGGTCATGCTAGACAGTATCAAAAGCCTTACTGAAGTCAAGATATACCACATCTACTGCTTCCCTCCATCTGCAAGGCTTGTTACCCTGTCACTATTAGGTTATTTTGACATGAGCTATTAGGTTGGTTTAACATGATTTGTTCTTGACAAATCCATGTCGACTGTTACTTATCACCTTATTATCTTCTAGATGTTTGCAAACTGATTGCTTGATTATTTGCTCCATTATCTTTCTGGGTACTGAAGTTAAGATGACTAGTCTGTAATTCCCCAGGTTGTCCTTATTCCCATTTTTATAGATTGGCACTATATTTGCCCTTTTCCAATCCTCTGGAATCTTTCCCATCTTCCATGAGTTTTCAAACATAATCGCTAATGTCTCAGATTTCTCCTCAGTCAGCCCCTTGAGTATTCTAGGGTGTATTTCATCAGGTCCTGCCAACTTGAAGACATCTAACTTGTCCAAGTAATTTTTAACTTGTGCTTTCCCTGTTTCAACCTCAGATCCTACCTCATTTTCACTGGTGTTTACTATGTTAGAGGTCCAATTGCTACTAAGCTTTTTGGTGAAAACAGAAACAAAAAAGTCATTTTGCATTTCTCCCATGTCCACATTCTGTGGAAGCACTCAGAATTCAGCAGGGAGAACAGTGGGTATTACAATAGCTTTTAGCCAGTGTTCCCCAAGCACACTCATCCTGGCACTGTCCAGAAGTGGGCAGAGCACTGGGTCTATTGGCATTGCCAAAAGTACCAACAATCCAACCAACTTGCACTGCCCCCCAGTGTGGGGTTGAAAAATTGAGCTTATAAGAGGAAGCTAAGGTAACATCAGCCTCAGAACATCTATTGGCACTTGAGTACTTTTTAGTATATTGAATTTCAACAAAATCAAGGCAGAGCTTTATTCAGGGCTCCTGTAAGGACATAGGACTGGAAGGGATCTCCTGGGTCATCGAGTCCAATCCCCTGCTATCACAGGCAATCCTGTCATACAAGCCCATTCATAAATTTATCAAGCTTCATCTTAAAACTAGTTAGGTTGTTTGCCTCCGCAACTCCTACTGGCTGTTCCAGAACCTCACTCCTCTGAGAGTTAGAAACCTTCTGATTTCCAGCCTATGCATCCATGCAAGGGAATAAGGGTGTGTAAGTCTCCTCCTTGCTTCTTTACCCAGGCTGCCTACAATACATGAAGCAGTGCAGGGAGGAGTGCAATCTCCATGCAATTGCAACTCCCTCACCTACCCATGTGGGTAGGGAGTGGGTGGAGCCCTAGTATTCTAGTCAGACATCACAGTCAGCACATCTGCATCAAGTGTAGGGCTTGCACAGTTTACTGCACTTGCTTTTGAAGGAAGGGGGTGGGGAACCAGGCACCAGACTGTGACCCTATGAGACCGTCTGGGCATTGGTCTGCTCCTGAGGCAGTTCAGCTACATGGGTGGCCCTTGGTCAGGGCTTGTGGCAAAGCCACAATATAGCCCTCAGTTATTTGCTTTTACCCATAGAACTGGTTGGAAATTTTCTGATGGCACATTTTTCCATCCAAAAATGCGGATTTGTCAAAAATGAAACATTTTGTCAACATGTATTGATTTTGACAAAATTTCATTTGGAAAAAAAAAACAGAACGGCGCATTCCGATAAGGTTGAGACATTGTGTTTTGACCCTCTCAGAATGTAATGCTTCATTTTTTTTCATTTTGAAACTACTTTTTGTTTCAGATTTTTTAAAACTTGGGTTTTATAGAAAAAAATCTAAATTGGAATGAAATATGTAGACTTTATCAAAGCAAAACATTTTGATTGATCTGAAACTATTTCTGTGTGTGGTGGCGGTGAATTTCATAATTTTTCAGGAAACTGCAACAATTTTTGGTTCTCTTTTATTTCGGAAAGGAAACATTTTGAAATTGGAGTTTCCCACTAAATGGAAAATCTAGTTCTGGCCCATTATTTATTTTTATTATTACTGATATATTTCTGTGGCAGTAATAAGTCATTAATAATATTGTGGGTCAAATTTTGTTCATGAGTTTAGGCCAAATGTACTTTCTCACATGAGAAGTGCCATTGAAGTGAACGTGACTAAAGCCCATAATGTCTGGTACATAACCAAATATTTTCCTCAGTGACATAGACCAACGCCTGAACATGGGGTCATATAATACCATCAGTTTTTAAGCCAAAGTCGCCATTGATTTCAATGGAAGTTCTAGTTAAAATTTGATAACATGAGATAGCTGTAGCAAATAATATCCTCTCTTTTTATTGTTTCCTCTTGTTCAGATATAAAAGCCTAATGTACTTACAGGACTTTTACTTTGAAGCAGAAAAAAATGTAGTGTTCAGGTTTGAATATTGGCCATGTTCCACATTAAATAATCTGCTAAAGTCATTATGGGATTTGAGATTGAGTATTATACTGGTCCTTTTAGTGGGTGAGGGGTTTTTTTAAGGAAAAATGTCTAAAAATTATAAAAATAACAATTTTACTTTAGTATGTCCAGGAATGGTCTTTATCTTACTGAGACGCCTATATCATCATCTCTCTCAAAAATTTAAAGGTAATCTTCTACCACGCTTACTTAAAGTGACCACTAACGGGATACAGCAAGGTAGTGCTGAACTTGTGTAAACGTGGCAGTCTGTCCTTAAATGATTCTTCTTTCTCCTCTCCCCACATCCCCTCCATTCTTTCAAGCCAGTACATTCTTTGGATCTGGTTCTCCTCTTATACTAGTATAACTATCTTTATTTCAGTGGTTCTAATCTGAGTTTCATCACAGTTAGTGAGAGGAAAGTCGGGCCCTTTGCCTGCCTACTAATCCTTCATCCAGTCATTAAGGTCTTCTCTAGGGTGACCAGATGTCCCGATTTTATAGGGACAGTCCCGAATTTTGGGTCTTTTTCTTATATAGGCTCCTATTACACCTCCACCCCCTGTCCCGATTTTTCACATTTGCTGTCTGGTCACCCTAGTCTTCTCTGGTCTGAGGAGGATATCTGAAAGGCCACAGGACGTATGCTTTCAACTAGCTGGGCATGTCTCCAGTTGGGTACAGTACACCCCTGCTTGATATGCAATGCTGATATTATTCTTGGAAACCAGGATCTGTACATGGTTGTTTGTAGTCAGCCACTGCAGCTAATAAAAAACACGGGGTGGGTGGGTCACTCAGAGCCAAATCCTGAAATCCTTCTCAGATTTTACTCAGTCACCAATCAGACTCCCAGGGACATAATTAAAAAAACCATGAAATCAGTGCAAGTTTACCTGAATAAAAAGTGAGGGAGGACTTCAATATTCGATACTTGATCATTAATATTAGGCCATATTGGGCCCACGGGAATGTATCTGTCCTGCACCCAGAACTATTTCTAACTTCCTACCAGTCTGTGGAGAGCTGCCTGCAGGGTTGGAACCCATTGGGTTGGGTTAAGTATTGGCTAAGCTAAGTGGAAAGAGTGGGTGGGCTAAGGGGGGTGGGGGAATGCACACCATCCCTTCTCTGGTCCTGCAGTACTTATCTGCAAAAGGCAATGCAGCTTGGGAAGGCTGTTGGCAGAGGGAGCCCCTGGTAGTGCAGTTTCATTAGAGAAACAGTGCCAGGGAACAAAAGGCTGTTGGGGGTAGGGGACCTCCATGTGGATGGCCCTGATATGAGAAATGATCTTTTTTTACAACTCTGGTATACACTGTGTTCTCTAACTATTATAACATTGTACATTTATGTACACCCTCATCCCACGGGATCACAAAGTGCCTCCCAAACCACATACATAAATCATCACTGAACTGTAGGAACTTCTGGAATTGAAACATCAGGCAGCTGGTGCACAGCACACTGCACCACTGGGGTGAGTGAGGGAAATTCAACTGCCATTTATGAAGGTTTCCGGCTGTGAAGCTGTATCCTGAGCTGTAGGCTGTTGATCTTTCTTTCGCTTTGCCGTACAGATAATTTCAGTATTTCTGCAGGCACCTGGTGCAGTTGGGGATGTTGAGTGTGTGTACAGGGAGGCAGTGTGACCTAATGGGCAGAGACTCAGCTCTGCTACTGAACTGCTGGGCAAACATGGCCAAAGAACTTCCCCGCTGTTTGCCTCAGTTTCCCCAACTGTAAAATGGGGATAATGATACTGATCTCCTTTGTAAAGTGCTTTGAGTGCTAGTGATGGAAAGTGCTATAGATGAGAGCTAGATATTATTATTACTGATGTTTTTTCCCTGCAGATGTGTGGCTGCATTATTCTGGGGGTCTCTATCTGGATGCGTGTAAGCAAAGCTGCTCAGGAGGTAAATGTATTCTGTCCTACAAAAAAACCCACTTTTTTCAGCCTAAAATGCTAAAGCACTGGGTCAGCTAATAAACACACATTCATTTTCCACAGTAATTTCCATGAGCTTGCTAGCCTTTCAGTGAGGTGACTGGTGTGTGTGTATAGTAACCAAATTATGATCTCTAACATTAAATAAGAGGGATCAGTCAGGTGGTCAGATGCAATGAATGGTACAATTGCAGAGGTATGCGTGCAGTGAGCTTTTCTTTATGGTACTACTACTATATATGTTTACAGTGTTGGTGGCAAAGCTGCTTAGATTTCTATTGTGTGACATGGTCCTGATCTTGCTCCCGTTGAAGTCAAAGGGAACTGGGCCATTGATTTCAATGTGGGAGAAAGATCAATACCCACATAACAAATAGTCCCCTCAAAAGTCAGTCCAAATTTTTTTAGAAAAAGAAGTAAGTGCACTCAGGAACCCTTTTGAATTTTCCAGTGAATTTTCTGCTTTCTAACCCTTCCTCAAAAGTGGGATGTCTAATGCCTGAGCAATTTTAGCCTTTACATGTAAGAAATATTTTTCCTATGTTTCCAATGGAACTGTAAAAATATGAGGCCTGATCCTGTAACCCTTTTTACTGCATGAGTAAGGATTTGCAGTACAGGGCCCTAAGGTAGCCAAATCAAGAAGTCCTTATGAAGTCGTTTCCTGCAGAAATCCTGCTGGAGACGAGAGGAGAGGGAAACTGCCCAAGGTCCCCTTCATGGAGTTTATTTGGATTAGTTCACTGGATTTTCACCTACCACCATCCCTCCTTACAAAATAAGCAGGAAGTTTACCCACCATGGTCTAAGGTTTCTGAGGAATCTACCAGAGGCCAAGGCCTTCTATGTGGAGGCCCTTTGCTTCTTCAGTGGTTCTGGGGCCCCCTGCAACCTACTGTCCATGGTCCCTGACAGCAAAGTTCCATTGGAGTCACACTCTAACAGCAACTCTTCCATCTGCCACTGCTCAGGAATCTCCCTCAGTGGGAGGCTGGTTCGATAGCACAGAGGGGCTTAGTGGACTAGTATGCACTCTGAGCTTTTAAGATTTAATATATTGATATGGGGGGGACGACACATCCAGCTCCAAACTCGTGAGAAACATAACTCTTTTCTTCAGTGCATGAATCTGGGCCAGAGGGAGATAAATGGGTTTGAGACTTTGTGAGTAATTTTGTTCTCAAAATGCTTCTTGACTGATTCCAGAAGTGAAAAAAAAATAGCTATCCATGTTGGAAACAATTTTTCCAACTTCCAGGTTGATTTTATAGGGCTGATTAAAGTGCCAAGACATCTGATTGCCAGTCTGTTGCCATACCATGAGCCAGGGCACTTTTCCCATCAATCAAGAACAATATGTCTTTGATCAACATTTTCACATTTACAATTTAAAAAAAAAAAAAAAAAAGATGTTGGCGTCCTACCTCTGGCGGCTGGCTGTGTTGCAGCCAGTCAATCTGAGAGTGAACTCCCACCTTTGCCAGAGTGTGGACATGAAAGAACACACTGTATATTTGTTATAGAGTCCCCTGGTACAATGAAATATGGCCATATTTTATATAAAGTCATTGGTGGTGGTGAAGTGGAGAGCTATGAGCTTCTTTATTACATAAGAGGATAGAAGACAAGTTCCAGTCTCGAATCTTCCAATCTTCTATAGAGGCTCAAGTTGCCACACGTCTTATTGACTTCATACAGCACACTTCCCCAAATGGCCTTATATACCTGGGACACCTTAATCACAACTGTGCTCTGCAAGGCCACGAGTCAGGAAAGCATTTCTATTCAGGACAGTATTTAAGTGTGTACCTAAGTGCTTTCCCGAACTGGATCCCTAATTCTAAATAGCTGAATCGCTTCAATTGCTGCCTGCAGAATTAAGAGTTGGAGACCAAATCTTGAAGTCCTTACACATCATTTCCAGTCTTCACTCAGGCAAAGTTCCCATTCAAAGTCAATGTGCATTTTGTCTGACTATTTTACTAAGTAACAATTTCAGGATTTGGCTAGATGAATACAGCTCTCTAACAGTAAATAGGAGGTTTATTTCAGCTTGGAAAAGTAAAGCACACTGCATTCCTCATATTATACTAGTCTATATGCACCTTTGCTATTTCCATCAGAAGATAAATGTGACAACTTCCAGACATTGTTACTAATCTTGGCAACAGTGAGGAAAATATTCTTTGAAGGTTTCTCTCAATTTTGGCCTACAGCCCTGCTCATGCCCAATCGGAACTGAATAAATTGATATTTAATTATATTGAATTATAGGAATCGTTTGCTTAAATATCACACACATCAAAATACAGACACCATTCCTTAGAGTAATACTGAGGAACCAGTTTAAAACAAATAGAAGCCTTGGAAAAATGTATCTGACCTTGCCCTCTTGTGTATCTAGTACTATTCTGAATAGTGCTCTCACAGGAAGTGCAACAGAGTAAGTGAGTGCATTTCTGGGATTGTCATGAAGAACTTCCCCCCCCCCCCCCCAACACTAGATTAATAACAGAATTTTTCCAGGTAATCATTTTTTTCTACATAAAGTAAAAACAAATATTTACTGGCTGAAAACGGAACAAATCATATTTAAGACAAAAGACCTTTGTTTATTCACTAAAGGTGAAATTCACCCCTGTGCAGAGGGCCAGCACAAAGACAATAGACTGCTAATTCCTACTTAAACTCTCAAAATAGGGCTGAAATGGGTTCACAGGCCTTAGGGGTGTCCTCTACTCATGAAAGAATGTCACCCTGATTGATTAATCCATACATAACAGTTCTCTATCCTCAACTACAAAGTCACCCTCTTTTGGGGGGGGGGGTAGGGAGAGGTAGATCAGGTTATCTAACAAATTACCCTTCTTCTAGAAAGGATTTTCTTACAGCTGAGTTTTTGTTTCTCTCTCTCTACAGGATCTCAATTTAGATAGTAGCCTGTTTTCAGCTGTTGACCTGATGATAGCAGTGGGCTCCATCATTATGGTCCTTGGTTTCCTGGGGTGCTGTGGTGCAATGAAGGAAAGTCAATGCATGCTGATCTTGGTAGGGTCACAGAAAGAAAAACCTTTGCCTAAACTTTTCAAACTAAAATTAGGGCTTGTGGAAAAGTTCCTTGCAAATGAGACTGGTTGTAATCTGGGGCAGTTCTGCTTGATCAAATTATTATTTGTATTAACTGTTTGGAACCATTCCACCCAGCGCATGGTGGGATGCCTCTCACTGTCTGACAAAGGCAACTTCCATAAGCAGGGTTGGGAGGGTTTCCAAAAATATAGGTCCATATTGTGGCTGCTTAGTGGCCTCCCATGATAGCTGTCCCTTCACTCTTGGAACTCCTAACTCCATCAAACCCAGGAAGAAGTTATTCCAAAGGATAGTTTACACAGAGCAGGGCTGGTGTACGGGTATAGCTGCCAAGTGCCATGCATCCGGTGTGACACTCACATCGTTTCAGCCCTACTGAGAATTCATTGGTTCTGACAGCTGTGGGAATGGGCCCGAAGCTGGTCCTGAGTGCCAGGGCCAGTGTGGGCACTCTGTCTCCCCTCGCCCTTCTCCCTCTTCTGGATCCCAGAGGGGAAGGAACAGTTAGTGGCAACCATGTGGGAACAGAAGGTGAGGGGTACCCAGTACTGGGTCCAGAAAGCCCCTAGCCAGCTCCCAGCTTTCTCCCCAACCAACTCCCACTCCGCTTCCCCCAACAATCTTCTCCCAGCTTCCCACCACTGTCACCCCTCCACCCAGTCACCTCAGATAGTCCCCAGGTCACACCTGACTGCCCCCCACCCGCAGCTTGCCTTACCCAGCACCAAGCCATCTACCCAGCATCCTTAACCACAGCTGCTAAGTACTATGCAGCTCTACATCCTACACCATACTGCTTGGAGTGCAAGTATATTCACCACAACTTGAAGATTATGGGATTGGTTTGTCAAAATATGCAAATTAGTGCATTACATCATTTGCATAAAATGTCACACATGGATCTGCACAAAACATTTGTAATGGGGAAGGCAGCAATCTGTACCATGCCAATGGATAGAGTACAATATGCAGTCCTCATGTGAACTTAGCAGTCTTCGGATAGATTGTGCCTGCCTGAAACATAACAGCTCCCAATGCTCCTCCTGGAACAGTGAAACACCACATCACCCCTTACACTGGTCCAGGGCATTTGTGTACAGAAAAAGGGCAATTTTTGTCTCAAACTGAGTTAGGATGAATACTTTGATCAGCTCTCACCAGGATGTAAATTTGCTCTACCAAAGTTTCCATTCATGTAAATAATAATTTGCCACCAAGCTGGAAGAAATGATCTTTTGCTGGTCAAAAGTATTAACTTTTTTCTTCTTTGTTTTCTTGCTAGTTTTTTATTGGACTGCTTTTGATCCTGATCCTTCAGGTCGTAGCAGGTATTTTGGGAGCAGTGTATAAGTCTCAGGTACTGTATGGTTCAATCACATTTGCTGATTTCTTTGCAATATTTTACACACAGTATGAACTATTATAATATAATATCACTTGGATTTCCAGATAGAAACCACACTTAACAAGACTCTCTCCGAGGAGGCAAAGAAGTTGCAAGCCGTCACTGAGGATTCTAAAGTATTTCAAGAGAAGTTTCAGAAGTTTGAGAAAATGGTAATTGAAGGCAGGTTTTATCTGTCTAGTCTGTTGCATCTGATGCAGAGTTAACCCTTGTTTTATCACTACACTGCCACAGAGTTGAGTATCACCCTTCTGAAAAAGCATAAACTGCCCTAAATGCAGCTGAAAAACTGTACAGGGGGATTCTATTTTCTTTGTGTTGCTTGGAGTTCTTTCCTGTGATGATTTCCCTGCAGTGACGTTTGTGTAAGAATTGGGGGTAGAGGTTTGGCATAGAGACGACCCGTATCTGCCGATAGCGGGGTGGGGGAGCAGAGTGAGGGCAGAGGCTTCAGCAGATGCTACTGAGCATGTGAAGTCCGTGTGAGCATGCTCAGTACAAGCCAAGCAGCAAATCTGGGGATACACATGACCCCAGTTGCCCTGCCCCACATGTTGTCTCTGATTTAGAATATTCGCTGGATCCACCACTATGCAGTCCCCCATGTCCAGTCCCTCCCCCCGCCATAGGGTCTGAGCCACTGACTAGGGGCTTACATATGAGTCATCCTTTAACTTTCTGAAAGTTTGTGAAGACTAGGACTATAACAGCGTTTAAAAGAGAACTGGATAAATTCATGGTGGTTAAGTCCATTAATGGCTATTAGCCAGGATGGGTAAGGAATGGTGTCCCTAGCCTCTGTTTGTCAGAGGATGGAGATGGATGGCAGGAGAGAGATCACTTGATCATTACCTGTTAGGTCCACTCCCTCTGGGGCACCTGTCATTGGCCACTGTCGGAAGACAGGATACTGGGCTAGATGGACCTTTGGTCTAACCCCGTACAGCCATTCTTATGAAAGTCTCTTTCTAGAGGAACATTTTGAGGAAGTTTGGTATCTGTCTTTATCCCACTGTCTTTATTGTATTATCTAAGTACCTGCGTGTTGTCAGAGCACTAAGCATTTTTGATACATGCACATTTGAAGAAAAGAGAATGTTTGGTAATTATCTCTTCTTCTTTTTTTAGGAATATCATATCTGCTTGTGTAGAAATTCCAACTTTGTTATATTCATTTGTTTTCTCTCAGAACTACTGAGCTATATTTTAGAAGGTTTTATGGTTGACTCATTTACTACAACTATTTGAACTTCAAAGTTCCATGTAAAGTTTGTAAATCACTTAAGGACCATGTGAGTTTATAAAGTCTGGATATTATGTATCTAAGATCCATAAATTAAATTGTCTGGTTCAAAGAACCTAAGTTTGAGCTATGTAAACCAAATAACTGTGGTTCAAAGATTACAAACTCTGCCACGTGCCTACAGATACTGTAAATTTCTTCATCCAAACACCCTTACTCAAGAAAATTTGAAGCACCCAGCAGTTCTTGTAAGTAACATAGAAAGCCATGAATAAAAAGCTTTCAAGGTCTTCACATGCTGCCAAGAGAATTTACAAGGTCTGCAGACTCACTTAGAATCATAGAATCATAGAATATCAGGGTTGGAAGGGACCTCAGGAGGTCATCTAGTCCAAACCCCTGCTCAAAACAGGACCAATCCCCAACTAAATCATCCCAGCCAGGGCTTTGTCAAGCCGGGCCTTAAAAACCTCCAAGGAAGGAGACTCCACCACCTCCCTAGGTAACGCATTCCAGTGCTTCACCACCCTCCTAGTGAAATAGTGTTTCCTAATATCCAACCTAGACCTCCCCCACTGCAACTTGAGACCATTGCTCCTTGTTCTGTCATCTGCCACCATTGAGAACAGCCGAGTTCCATCCTCTTTGGAACCCCCCTTCAGGTAGTTGAAGGCTGCTATCAAATCCCCCCTCATTCTTCTCTTCTGGAGACTAAACAATCCCAGTTCCCTCAGCCTCTCCTCATAAGTCATGCGCTCCAGACCCCTAATCATTTTTGTTGCCCTCCGCTGGACTCTATCCAATTTTTCTACATCCTTCTTGTAGTGTGGGGCCCAAAACTGGACACAGTACTCCAGATGAGGCCTCACCAATGTCGAATAAAGGGGAACAATCACGTCCCTCGATCTGCTGGCAATGCCCCTACTTATACAGCCCAAAATGCCGTTAGCCTTCTTGGCAACAAGAGCACACTGTTGACTCATATCCAGCTTCTCATCCACTGTGACCCCTAGGTCCTTTTCTGCAGAACTGCTACCTAGCCATTCGGTCCCTAGTCTGTAGCTGTGCATGGGATTCTTCCATCCTAAGTGCAGGACTCTGCACTTGTCCTTGTTGAACCTCATCAGGTTTCTTTTGGCCCAATCCTCTAATTTGTCTAGGTCCCTCTGTATCCGATCCCTACCCTCAAGTGTATCTACCATGCCTCCTAGTTTAGTGTCATCGGCAAACTTGCTGAGGGTGCAGTCCACACCATCCTCCAGATCATTAATAAAGATATTAAACAAAACCGGCCCCAGGACCGACCCTTGGGGCACTCCACTTGAAACCGGCTGCCAACTAGACATGGAGCCATTGATCACTACCCGTTGAGCCCGACGATCTAGCCAGCTTTCTATCCACCTTACAGTCCATTCATCCAGCCCATACTTCTTTAACTTGGCGGCAAGAATACTGTGGGAGACCGTATCAAAAGCTTTGCTAAAGTCAAGGAATAACACATCCACTGCTTTCCCCTCATCCACAGAGCCAGTTATCTCATCATAGAAGGCAATTAGGTTAGTCAGGCACGCCCTCCCCTTGGTGAATCCATGCTGACTGTTCCTGATCACATTCCTCTCTTCTAAGTGTTTCATAATTGATTCCTTGAGGACCTGCTCCATGATTTTTCCAGGGACTGAGGTGAGGCTGACTGGCCTGTAGTTCCCCGGATCCTCCTTCTTCCCTTTTTTAAAGATGGGCACTACATTAGCCTTTTTCCAGTCATCCAGGACCTCCCCCGAACGCCATGAGTTTTCAAAAATAATGGCTAATGGCTCTGCAATCTCATCCGCCAACTCCTTTAGCACCCTCGGATGCAGCGCATCCGGCCCCATGGACTTGTGCACGTCCAGTTTTTCTAAATAGTCCCGAACCACTTCTTTCTCCACAGAGGGCTGGTCACCTTCTCCCCATATTGTGCTGCCCAGTGCAGCAGTCTGGGAGCTGACCTTGTTCGTGAAGACAGAGGCAAAAAAATCATTGAGTACATTAGCTTTTTCCACATCCTCGATCACTAGGTTGCCTCCCTCATTCAGTAAGGGGCCCACACTTTCCTTGACTTTCTTCTTGTTGCTAACATACCTGAAGAAACCCTTCTTGTTACTCTTAACATCTCTTGCTAGCTGCAACTCCAAGTGTGATTTGGCCTTCCTGATTTCACTCCTGCATGCCTGAGCAATATTTTTATACTCCTCCCTGGTCATTTGTCCAATCTTCCACTTCTTGTAAGCTTCTTTTTTTGTGTTTCAGATCAGCAAGGATTTCACTGTTTAGCCAAGCTGGTCGCCTGCCATATTTACTATTCTTTCTACACATCGGGATGGTTTGTTCCTGCAACCGCAATAACGATTCTTTAAAATACAGCCAGCTCTCCTGGACCCCTTTGCCCTTCATGTTATTCTCCCAGGGGATCCTGCCCATCTGCCCACACTTGTTCCTTGAAAGGTCTCTAGCCCCTTCCTAAGGCCCATGTAAGCTCCGCACTTGTTATACCACTATGGAGCTTACAAGATCGCAGATATTATCTATTGAGTTTAGAAGATCCAGAGGTATTGTCTCTCTTTTGCAGGGTTTGCATACTCATTCTGTTGATTTTGTAAGCTTTGTTCTTACTGCTATGGAGAGTACAGGCCTATAACCAAATACAGACCATTATAGAGATACCTGAACCAAGCCTCTGAATTTGAGCATATCCAGTCTTTGGGCTGGTCCACACTAACCCCCCAGTTCGAACTAAGATACGCAACTTCAGCTACATGAATAACGTAGCTGAAGTCGAAGTACCTTAGTTCGAACTTAAAGGTACTTACCAAAGGTCCACACACGGCAGGCAGGCTCCCCCGTTGACTCCGCGTACTCCTCTCGCGGAGCAGGAGTACCGGCGTCGATGGCGAGCACTTCTGGGATTGATTTATCGCGTCTAGACAAGACGCGATAAATCGATCCCAGAAGATCGATTGCTTACCGCCGAACCCGGAGGTAAGTATAGACGTACCCTTTGATTCATAGATTCCAAAGCCAGAAGGGACCATTGTGATTATCAGGTGTCCTGTATAATACAGGCCATAGAACTTCCCCAAAATAATCCCTAAAGCAATCTTGACTTAAAATTGTCAGTGATGAAGAATCCACCATGACCCTTGGTAAATTGTTCCAATGGTTCACCTTCACTGTCAAAAATTTATATATATTTCCAGTCTTAATTTGTCTAGCTTCAGCTTCCAGCCACTGGATCATGTTATACCTTTCTCTTCTAGACTGAGGAGCCCATTAGTAAATATTTGTTTCCCATATAGCTACTTACAAAAGTTATTGTAATCCTGGGATGCATAAACTAGGAATCTCAAGTAGAAAGACAGAGGTTATTTTACCTCTGTATTTGGAACTGGTGTGACTACTGCTAGAATACTGTGCCCAGTTCTTGTGCCCACAATTCAAGAAGAGTGTTGATAAAGTGGAGATAGTTCAGAGAGGAGCCACAAGAATGAATAATAGTTTAGAAAACATGCCTTATAGTGACAGACTCAGAGAGCTCAATCTATTTAGTTTAACAAAGAGAAGGTTAAGAGGTGACTTGATTACAGTCTAAAAGTATCTTGGATTTGGATCCAGACCTAAAATTTGTCACTCTGAATAAAGTGAAAGACTAAATTCCTAGATTCAAACACTGCTCAAAGTCAGATAAAGAACCAAACTTTGCATCTTGGAGCTGTCTCTACTACCATTCTGAATACCTCATATAATGCTAGGTTTGTTGACTGCTGTGCCAGTGGACCTTATCTTCTCTGGAGAAAACAGACCTGATTCACAGCTATGATTCTTGATTCACAGCAATGGGGACATGAGGGATGCAATTTGAACCCCCGTGCTCAAATGGAGATTCATCCCTAGGCTAGATTGTGATTCTGTCACCACCCTCTATCTTTAAACTCTATCTTAGAACTTTTATTCGAATTTACCTGCGTAAGGATGCAGTAACTAAAAAGACCTTAGAATTTGGCCAGTGCTGGGCATAAAATATAAATAACATTTTCATTTTCTTCTTAAAAATACTAAAGAAATTCTCAATATAAAAAGTGCCTCACCTGCTCAAAGGCTTTGGTTACTCTCTATAGGCGAAGCACTTATCTGTAGCGTCTGCGTTAGTTTAGACTGGCAATGATTGTTCAGTTTCTCACCTAAGTGATGCCTGAAATGTCTCAGTATTTTTCTCTACCTTCAGAAAAACTTCCTTTCCAACACAAACATGATACAGGAGGATGGAATTTAAAGTACTTTGTTTTAGTTTTTATTTCTTCTAAATACTCAATGGAAGAAGGAGCTTGTAAAGGGGTCCTCGGTGAGCCAAGGAGCCTAGTGGTTAGCACTTACTCGGTCATGCGGCAGTGGTAGGAGAGTCCAGGCCCACCCACTCCACTGGGCTCCAACCCAGGGTTCTAGGAGCAGGGATGCTGGAACTGGGGGAGGGGCAAGGGGACCATGGCCCTCCCAATTTTTAACCTGGGTGTAGTTCGGGGGTCGCATTGCCCCCCCAAAAAAACTGCAAGCCTTGGGCAGGCACGGAGCGGTGGCAGCAGGGGCTGCGCTTCCTGGTGCAGGAAGCTGATAAAGTGATCATCTCCCCTGCCGCCAAGCACACCCCCTGCTGGAGGCACCAGCCTCTTCCCAGAGGGGATGGAGTTGAGGTGGGCCTTAGCACCCCCTAGCCAAGAGGCCCCACCCATTGCTCCTCCTCTTCCCCCTGAGGCCCTGCCCCCTGGCCAGGCCGGACGCAGAGCTGGGCCATGATAAGAGCTGCCCAGGGAACCCGAGCTGCTGTGGGGAGCCCCAAACGTTTCAGCTGCCCTGGGCGGAGTGCCCGAGGAGGCAGGGGCATGGGCTGGGGGCTGCTTTCAGGCACCCTGACCCCCACCCACGGCAGGTAGAGGGTCTGGGGCTTCTCACAGCAGCCTGGGCTCCCTGGGCAGCTCTTACCACAGCCTGGCTCCGGCTTCTGGCCTGGCCATGGAATCATGCCTCAGAGGGAAAGAGGAGGAGCAGGGTCAGGGCCACACGGGAAGAAGAGGAAAGAGGGGGCCTCGTGGCCTTCCCACTTATACTGAGGTTCTGGCCCTGTTGCCTAGGAAGGTCACCAGCATTGGGCCTCTGGGAGGGGCCTTTCCCTGGGTCCCTTCCTAACACAGTTTCCTTCCCTCAGCTTCTGATCCCAGATAAGGGGAAAAGAAAAAGGAAACCAAAAATGGCCAGCCCCGGCTGGGCTGTGCATACAGCATTGTGCCTTCAGGGAGGCTTCTCCAGCCCCTTTTTTGCAGGAGCCTTCAGGGCAGGTCTGCATTCTTCCTCAGCATCCCCTTTCTGAGCTGGGTTGCTCCCTTTTCAACCCTGTCTCCAGTTGGAGCATGCTCTGCGGGATTGGAATGGCGGGGCTACCTGGACCCAATCTAGTCCTTTAACCTCTTCCGTCCCAGTGTGGGGTTTGTATACCCCATCACAGAGCTACGGATCACACACCATTTTACCTGTGTTCATTGAAATTTGATATCTTATTTAAAATAAATGATGATGGATCCAAGCGGTGCTGGAATGACGACATAATGGGTTTATGGGAGAAAGCAAATGTTGTATAAAGACTTTATTAAGGAGGATTCAGAACAAAGAACGATAACATTATAACAAGCTCTGCTAATCCTAACCCTCCCTTCCTTCCCCAGTCTGAGATCTTCACTTTACAGGTCTCTAATGAGGCAATAACTCAGAGCTGGCAGACTCCTGCGCCAAGGGAGAGACTGCGCCCAGCATTAAAAGCCTCCCTATCTAAGGGAAGTTCTCTCTCTATCTGGCTGCACTCCCTATTCAAACCAGCTATGGCAGCAACCTAGATATGCAATCTGTATAATCTTTTCAGCACTCAAAGAATGACTGATACTATTTTGCCATGACAAATGTCACCCAGTGACAGCACCACCAGTGAGATAAGATGCTTTAGAAGAGGGCTGACGGCCATTGGTTCCAAGCTGAAGAGCTTTTGAAGGAAAGTTGTTACTCCAACCTTTACTATTTTAAAATCAACCACCAGTCTGTAGTGGCAAATTTACTCCTGGGATAAGGGAGCCTGTCTGGGACTATGTAAGTCATAAAGAAAAATGAGCATATCTTATGGAACATTCACCATGTGTTGCTTATCTAAAATATTTTCTCCCTTACTAGAAAGTCATGCAATGCTATATTTTATTGTAAAAGAGAGAGAAATAAAACAGGATAAAAAGAGAGGTTCTTTCTTTGGGTTTATATCCAGGCTCATATCCATGCATGCTTCACACGAAAAGGTGGAACATTCAAGATGCATCTGATCCTGAACGATGCCTCCTGAGAAGTGCAGAATATTCTCAACTCCCATTTGCATCAGGGGACAGGCCGTTCACCACAGAGCAGCTGCTGCTCAGAACCATTCATTCTTATTATGCCTGGGTGTGCATTGCCTGGTCCATAAGAGCACATGACTTTAGGGGATGAGCTTAAGGACTCTTCTTATGAACACTGCCAGGGATGCTAGGGGAATGGTAGCCAGACAGTGTTTAGACAGCTTGTGCTGCCCCCTCCTATTGCTGACCCAACCCATTGCTTATGATATCCTAGACAGCCCCCAGGAGGGGTGAGGAGTCTCTCTGGAAAAAGTAGAGGTAGAGCCATAGTGGCTCTGTTTTTTAGTAAATCATGATTGTTTTATGGTGTCCCATGACGTTTGCATCTCTACAAGATGAGTGGTTCCAGCTGCCCTTTAAAACAGAGAAGAGCTAAAACCAGAACTTTGTGATGCCCTACCTCCACCCATGCACTTTGATGGTTTGGATAAAATAGAACCTGAACCAAAACCACACTTGGTTTAGGTTTTTAAACCCAAAACAAATCCCTAGCCTCTCTGGCCCTAGGTTCATGGGCTACCCATCCCTTACGGTAGTTATTTTTCTAGCTATCACATTTTTATATGCCTGTATTGTCTTTTTCCAGGTTGGCTTTTTTTCACATGTGAAATACTTTGGCTATGTCTAACATACAAATAAAAATGCAGGGAAAAAACATAATTCTGAAAACATCCAACATTGTTACATGCTATGTTGTGGCACATGCAGTCATTAATCCAAAGCCATGTTACTGATTCTTTCTTATTGTATATTGGAAATCTGTTTCGTCTTCATCCTCTTTATTTATGGACTACAATTCACCTGCCATTCTGATTATTGATAGAAGACATTGATACATGTACGCAAAGGGCCTCTTAGATGTGCAATGTTTTGGTAAGGTTTGCAAGTGTGAAACAGATTTATGTGACTTGTTTTCAGTTACCATTCTTCCTTTTCACCCCTCCATTTCTCCTCTTTTACAGAATCAGTGCTGTGGTTTGGTGAAGGGATATGAAGACTGGGGGAGCAATTTTAATACTCCTTATGGTAATTTCAAGATCTGTGAATGTGCACAGAAAGACCAAAATACAGATCTCTGTATCTCTTCTTCTAACAGATACATTTATAAAAAGGTAAGTACGATTTTTACATATTGCACTTTCCAAAAAGAGGTTTAGAGCGAGGTTCTGTCTGCTTTGTTTGGTCATTAAAGAGCCCCTGACACTTTTGAAAAGGAAAAGGGTTTGTTCTGTTTTCCTTATGTAACCCTTCTGCCCATCTAGTTGGCAGCAACAAGGGCCGGGTTCTGTATCTAGGGGTTCCGTTTCAATAACACAATGCAAAACCGGCTCGAGCCCCCACCCTGGGTACCTCTAAGAGGCAATACTTCCCCTCTCGCAAGCACGGAGTCTGAGTGTAGCAGAAAATGTTTAATAACATGAGGTAAACGACATCAGCATAAAATTGGAAAAAACACCACAAACAGGATTCACAACACAAACCATGAGCAAAACCCACCCCAGCAAATTGGGCTGTGTCCTTTCCCTTTGGTTCTTGAATCCAGCAAACCAAAAATCACCCAGAGTCCCCAAAGTCCGACACCCCCAAAGTCTCTTGGGTCCAGCAACCACCCAAAGTCCCAAAAGTCCAACAACCCCCAAAGTCTCTGTCCCTGGTCAGTGCAGTCCCAGAGTAAAAGGGGGGGGGGCACGCAGGGTGTTAAGGGGCACCTTACGTGATCCGAGGCTGGCCAGCCGTCTGTTTCTCCGTGGGGGGTTCCGCCGCAGCCTTCACCACAAGCCAGTCCACTTTCCTGCCACCCCACGAACTGCTCCGCTCTACAAGCTGCTCCACTCCGCTCACCGACCTGTGAGCCGTTCCAGCCGTCCCCACAAACAGCTCCGCTCGCCGTTCCTTAGGCCACTCCAACCGGCCCCGCAAGGCTCCACGCCGCTCGCTGCTCCTCCAGTCGTCCCCACAAATTGCTCCGCCAGCTGCTGAGCAATATAGCTTCAGGCTCCCCCACTAGTTAACATAGCCTCAGTGATCTCAGCTCTTAATAACATCAGCTCTTTTGTGATTTCAGCTCTTAATAACATCAGCTCTTTTGTGATTTCAGCTCTTAGTGATTTCAGCTCATAGTATAGTAGGGGAGCCCCAGTGCTGGTGCACCATTGGCCCAAAGTGAATTCAGCTCCGCAGCCTGTAACTAGACTCCTAAGGGAATCAAAGTTAGCTCTGACATTCAACAGTGGAGAGAGGAGGCGGTGCAATTGGTGTTCCAAACCCTCAGAGGGGGCCCATACCATCAGGTACAAATACCTGTCCCCATCCTCTCTCAATTCACTGGGTTTTGTAACCCATGCCCCTTGTCAAGCAAGTGCTACTTAGGTAATGGTGAGGGACTCACTCAGTCCTTCTGTCATACAACAGTTCCACTGGCCTTGATTCACAGAATCAGGGTAACAAAACTTTATTCTTCCCGCCCCAATAATAGAGAAACTGGGGATCCCACACCAGCCAAAGTAACCATTTTCAGTTGTTGTGTTTCATGCCAGGCGAGTGGGTGTGCCTATGCAAACAAGATCAGCCCCTGGAGTTCTTTTCCACACTCGCCATAATTCACCACCAGATGTCAGGGTAGAGCTCATCCTGACTCTGCTTACACTTAGTTAAATTTTCCTCTCCTCCAGCGGTTGTGCAGTGCAGCATGCTTGTTGGCTGCTGCCTACTCCCCCTGCCATGCCTGTCTTTCTACAGTGTGGTGCAATGCCCGAAGGACCTCTGCAGCCTGACTGGGTTCCCAGCTTGTGGTCACCAGTGAAGATTCTGAGTGACAGGAGGCCTTAGCGACAGCTCCATATTGCTATGGGGATTACTCACCTCCTCTCTCACCCCAGGCTCAGGATTCCACACAATAAGATAACTACATTGTCAGACATGTTTGCCCAGGATTTGACCCATAGCTTTTAAAGTACTTAAGACTATTTCAGGATGAAAGGCTTCAATATAAGAGATTGTTAATCTCTTTTAAAAAGGTTCACGCTCAGTTATAGAATCCGCTGGAATGAAATGCTGCATGTTTTCTGACAGCACACTTGAGGGGCCATTTCCCCCAGCTGAACCCCTTGGAAAAGCTTTCAGCATTTAATTATAACAGTAAGACAGGGTGCATGATGACAGGCAGCAAAGAGAGATTCAGACAAAAATTGGAGGGTGGGAGAAGGGAACTCAATTCATCTATTTCAAGATTTATCTGTCTCATTACATGGAAATTAGAACTCTGCAAATCCAGAGAAAAATAGTGAAAACAGGCATAAAATGTCTGCATTTTTAGAAAGTTAGTGCTACGACATGTCTGGTTTTGCCATTATCTACATCCCCTATATAGCTGATTTCTATAAATATCAAATTTGGGGGCTAGATTTTTATAAATATTGAACTTCATTGCCAGATTCTGCCACCCTTATTTATGCTGAGTACTAATTCATTCTTTGAGTAGTGTCACTGAAGGAAAGCTGCTTGTGAATAAGGGTATATTCAGCAGGTGTGTAGGGTGGCAGAGTCAAGTCTTAACATTCAGAAATATGAAATGATATGTTCCTCTTTGGCCAAAGTTCAGTCAGGGTCTAAATGGACCCAGAGAATACAAGTGTGAAAATATAGATGAATTATTGTGGGTGCAAGACAAATTCCTTGTGCAAACCACCAAATTTTATGGGCAAGAGTGGATATTGGCAGGATCCTTGTGAAACGAACCCACCATTTTGAGACTTGCTGCAATAGTGAGTTAGAGCTAAATTTTAAGCCTTTTTGAGAGAAAGATAAACATGTTTATCACTGGGGAGAAAATAGAGTGAAAGCCCATCTACATGTCGGGCAGGGGACAGTGGTGGTGATGGAGGGTCCCTGTAGTTTTGATGGCTCTGGACCTCACTTGGTCTTCACCACGGTTTGCAAGAGCAGTTAGTCACCGACTTGAGCAAATGTAGTCATGATAAGAACAGGCATATGTACATTTATAAAAAAATACAGAGAGGCTCAAACTGGAACTCCAGATCTGAATTGCTCACTCCATCTCACTTCCAGCCTGAGTCCCTCGAACATCTGAGAAAGTTTGGATTTAAATGTGGCTCTATATCCAATCATCCTGCTCTGAGCCTGTAATAAACCTGACCTGGAATAGCAAATGCAAATATCAGTGTAATGGGAAATTGACTCACTTCCAGACCCGGACTTCACAGCTTTGGCCCCTCTCTAATAAAAAGGGATTAGACAGAGAAAATAAGAGCAAATGATATTTTTACTTCATTTTGCATGTGGCAGTATCACAAACCCTAGACACTGAAGCAGTGTCTCTTATTCTGAAACTTTACCCTACTTGAATATTTGGATACTAGATTCATATTTGGGAAGAGAAAGAGCAGATATTCCTCCCAGAGCACAGGATGGTTGCAGATGTACTCTTTGTCTTTGTAACAAACCAGAGCAAATTAGAACAGCTTCTCTTGCCCATGGTGGATTACCTTTTTGGCCAGTGCTATCCCATGCAGCCAATGATTTTAGAGGCTGTACTCCTAATGAGCTTATATTACTCATAATTAATCTTTTCTTTTCTTTCAGCCATGTAGCGTTGTGGTAATTGATTTCTTCAAACACCATATGGTCATACTTATGGGGATCGCATTTGGACTGGCATTTATTGAGGTATAAATCATTAAAATATTTACTAGATGACAAGCAAAGTGTTGCATTTGAAAGTATGCTGGGTCTGGGATTAAAATACCTGGATTGCTCTACTATTAGGCAAGAGTGAATTGGCTTTAACCTCATCCCTAACTGTACTATCATTTAGTATTTAGATATATTGCAGTAAGGCTCAAGACCTCAGGATCAGGATCCTACTGTGGTGGGTGCTGTACAAACAGGTTCCACGTCCCACTTCCTGCAAAGAAATTACAGCCTAAGGACTAAATTGTAACTTTACAACTGGCCCTGAGCAAGAGCTGGTACGTAGCTGCATAACCCCAGCAGCATATCGGGGAGAGTCACAGTCCTCTCCCTATTCCCCCCCACTTGCTGGGAGGAGAATAGTTTACTTACTGTGCGTCAGGACAGTTACTGGTTTCTAACCACGACAGGAGTGAGGTTCTGGAACAGCTTCCCACTAGAGGTAATGGGGCAAACAACATAGCTTTAAAATGGAGTCTGAATGGGATTATATGATAGGGTTGCCTGCAATAGCAAATAAGTGGACTTAATGACCCAGGAGGTTCCTTCCAGTCCTATGTATGCTGTCTGGCAGTGAAGTGGCAGAACAAGAGATTCTCCTTTCACCCCTTCCTTTCCTACCCACTTGCTCACAGTGGGTGGATCTAGAGAGTAGCCCCATCATAGAGTTTTTGGGGTTTTTTTTTATATTTTTCTTTTCTCACTTTCATGTGTGTTTTTATTTTCTGGTTCTTGTCAGCAGCAGAAACAGAGGGGCCAAAAATACCAAAAGAGATGCTATTCTTGTTCTATTTCTGGCCCAACTAGATAGAGGAAATGGTAGAAATTTCACAAGAGAACCCATCCTTATGGGATTTCCAGCTGAGCTGGAAGTTGGTCTGAACTTTGGGATGCTCATCTGAACCAGACTGTCACCCTGAACCATCTCAATTTCAGCCATTACTACTTGCTGGAACCTCAAATTCAACCTTTTTTTTAAAAAATTGCTTTAATGGGCCCTGATTTGAAGTCCACTGAAGTCAACAGACCTTCCAATGGGCTTTGGATCAGGTCCAAAAAAAGTCATCGACCTTGTCTTTCTAAATACATTGATTTAAGAAAGCTTTGTATTGTCAAGAGTTCAGGTCAGCTACATTAATCTCAATTGTAACTAAATTGCAGCCCTCACATAATAGAGAGATTATGATGTGGAATTATTGTTCTGAGGATACAGTTCCCCCCTAAAGGAAATTTAAGCAGGTAAAGAGCAGAATATACAATTGGAAAGTTTTGGCTACTTATTTCAATTGTTTCTTCATTTACTGAACAATGACACAATACATTTACTCTAAAGGAATGAGGGGGAAAAGTGATGTTATCTAGTTAACCACCTGACTAATGTTAGGTTCTGTCTATGCCTAAGAAACAGGGAACTTAATTGCTTTGCCTCATTCCATTATTTCACATTTTTTTTTATTACTTCTTTGTAGTTTCCCCCCCTGAAATTAGACACTTGAGGATGACAAAGAGCATTTTGCATGTACTGAATCCATAATTCAGACTGAAAAGGTTTTTAAATTATAGCACTGCTTTGGCAGAGAATTATTCTCCCTGGCCTAATAGTGTGCAGGAGCCCCAACCTAAAAAATCCATGTCCAGAAAAATAATAGTAAGCAGAAAAGACTCAGTGCAACTGAAGTGCTTGGCATGACTTGCAACTAACCTTTTACTTAGCATTTCATATAAGGCCGTGTACTCACCATGCATAGCACACCTTTGTGTCAGGGTGCGATGCTGCATGGGGTCCTCGTTTCCAGCACTGCCTACTGACCATCTGCCTCACACTGGATCTTCCGTACCTCAGCCCTCCAGCCAAGTCACATAAAGTTCAAATCCCCTCCAGGGTAACCAAAAGGTCCAAATGAAAATCCAAACATCTGAATAATTCTTCTGCCCTCTTGGGCAACTGAAGTCTTCTGCGGCATGTAGAAACCCTACCTCAGAGCTACTCAACCACAGGAGCCTACTCTGTGGGTTTGTCTCCATAGGAGAGTCTTCTCTCCTGTATGGTCTCTCCCTGGATCTTGCCCCATTTCCAGTGTCTGTCCCCCCACAGGGATCAGTTCTATCACTGCGGCTTTCCTCAGTCTACCTGCCCGAACCCCTTCCCATAGAGAGTGGGAACTCCATACCTCCTCTCTTCTGGGTCTTCTCCACTCAGCTGTGTTTAAGTAATCCTCTGCAACTGGGGTCAGTTACTCTCACTCCATTACATCCAGTTGGTATCACTAATTGCCGCTCCATGGCTAGATCAGGGGCAAGGCTGAGGGTAACTGCTAGGTCAGAAGCCAGGCTGAATTCAGCTTGCCTAAAGGACCAGCCTGCCTGTGACAGCTGGGTATTATTTCAAGAAGCTACCCATGGTGGATCACTTAGATGAAAATTGCAAAGCACAAATAAGGAAAAATAGATCATTTGTGAAAATGCAAAAGGAACTTTTTAAATGTAGTAAAAATGTATGTGATGAATTAACTTGTCCATGAAAAATAAACTTGTAGTCACTTCAGTTTAGTGATTACAGTTGCTGTACCTCAGTTTTCTCCTTAAATGCCGCTTCTTCTGGCCAACAGTCTGCCACTGTTCTCCACTTGGGCATGGTTCCTTGCTGCTGTCTCTCTTGATCATGAGAGGACTAAAAAACAAACAAACAAACAAAAATTCAAGGGAAAGATCCTCAACTGGTGCAAACTGTCATAGCTCCATTGACGTCACTGAATCTATGACATTTTACACCCGCTGAAGTTCTGCCATCAAGGTGTTAATGTGTTATGACATCTCAAATGATAGCCATTAAAAGGGCACTTGCTTAACCACTCTCCACCCCCAAAAACAACCCCCTACCAAACTCAACAAGTGCTCTTCCAAAGCTTCTCCTTGTCTCTTCTTTTTGCTATCGGCATACTGATACATTTACTCACTGTGATATTTGTATAAATTAGACCATATTCTCCTTGAATTGGGGATGTTGGACCAAAGTCAACACAGGCACAAGTGAATATGCCTATGTGGCTTACACTAGCCACTAATGAATTTGTCTCCTTGTCTGGCTTTAGATCTGTATATTCTCTATGTTCTCCATTGTAAATTTCTTGAAAAAGTTAAACACTGTTGTTTAGTTGCTTCATAAATGAGTATTTGGATCTTTCCTGTTTTTACTTAACACTTCATATAGTGATAAATTAAGGGCATAAGGGATCATTATGATCATCTAATTGGTTCTCAACCTATTTACCATTGTGGGCTGCATCAAATACTACCTCTATGGCCCTGAGGATGTCACATGAGCCGCAGTTCTGTGCTGACTGGGCCGCAAGCGGCCTGCAGGCTGCAGGTTGAGAACCACTGAATAATCTGACCTCCTGCATAACCCCAGCCACAGAATTTCACCCAGTAATTCCTGCATCAAAACTGCGCCTTAGTCAGATTTTATTTCAGTCAGCTAGTTCTTTAATAGATGCAACATTTCTGGCCTGATCAGATTACTGGTAAATTTAAAATATTTGTAATGTGACTATTTAGCACCCAAAATGATAGGGTGTCTGAGTACATATGTATATAATGTGTGTGTATAGATATAATATAAAAGCTAGTGAAACACACAAAAGGTAAAAATAGAAAAGATGAAAGATGTCAAAGAAACTAAAATCTTGGTATACTTCAGAGTCTGAGAAGTTATTCCAGAGATTTAGAAAACAAAAATGAATAACTGTATTTAAAAATCCAATGTCTGAAGAAGGATCCCCCATCAACATGGGCCATCATCTTTTTAAAACAAAGTTTAAGTCTTCCATCTTCTCTGCAATCTTACCTGTGGTACATACTGATTTCATTAAAATCCCAATACTCTAGAGTCATGCTTCTAGTGAGAGTCATTGGAAAAAATCTACTCCACCACAGATTTAGTCTGCATGTAAATCCAAGACATTTGCAAACAAAATATTCTTACTGTGTATCAATTCTATGCAGGGATTTCCAGGACTGCCAAGTAATACCATAAATGTCTTTGTTTTCCAGATTGTTGGTTTGGGGTTTTCGATGAGCCTGTACTGTCAGATCCAGAGAAAATGAAGCAATGGAAGTGTCAGAACTATGTCATCAGCCAAATCAAAACTTTTATAGTTAGATAGGTATTTGGCTTGCCACATTTAAATAAATACATGCATGTCACAAGCAGCTGTTTTGATAAAAGCAGCAGCCCTGATGAATACAGATTCTTCATGTAAAATGATCTCCTTAAAATTAATGAGTTTAATGATGTGAATGTGGATTTTTATTTGCAATAAATGTCTATTTACAACTTTGAGCTCATTTTGTGTGTAGATTTCTGAGTGATGTTGAAATTTTTCATTTATCAGACAACGTGTCTGCACAGTGTTGTGCTAATCACAGCAGAGTCCTCAGAAAAATCTGCAAATGACATTGTAATGGTTTGCTGATGCTGGGATTCACATGATTCCAGGAAGTATTGCTTGTGGGGCAGTGTTTCTTTTATAACTAGTATCACAGGTCAATTTGACACCACGTAAGGTATTATGGAGAAAGTTTTGTCATTTTGGGGATTCACAGAGTCCAATTTTTTCTCAAATGGGAAATATATATCTCCTTAGGGATGTTTAAATTACCACCTTGGCATGTAACATGAATACTGAGAGGTCTCAGGGCTGCTTTCCCAAATGAGAAGTTGGATTTAGGGACAAGTATTTTCCAAGTCTGCATAAAGGGTGATATCCTGGTGCCTATTGAAATCAATGGCAAAACTTGCATTGACTTCAGGTGGCCAGGATTTCATCAACTAGCAAGGCAGCTAGTTCTGCAGAAGCAAGTTGGCAAGAGAAAAATGGGAAAAGATACATTCATTCAGACTGAACACATTACGTGAATATACTTGGCATTAAGTGCCAGTTTTGTAAGGTTATTTAGGTACTTAGAGATGCTGATAGGCACCTGGTGGGATTCTAAAAAGCACCTTGAAATTAATGGGAGTGTTAGAAATTTGGCCATAGGTAGTCTGGCCTGCTGGTTAAAGCGAGAGTTTGGCCTACCGGTTAGAGCTGGGTCCAGGGTGAGCAGAGTCTAGGAACAAGCCCAGGGTCAGGGCTGGAGGGACAGAAGCCAAATGCCAGAGCTGGAGGGCAATCAGAGTCGTGGGTCATAGTTTCTGGAGAGGCAGGAACTGAAGAGGAACCAGAGCTGATGCAGGTTAGGAGAAGGGACTGGAAGTCTGCTGCTACAGGGACTGGAATGGCACGATAGACATTGAGCAGCAAGGAAGCTGCAGCTGCTGCTGTGCTTAAAGCCAGCCAGCTGCCCTTCCTACCAATCAGGTGATGCAATCAACCAGGTAATATACTGCAGACCAGCTATGCTTGTTGGATTGCCAGGAGACTGACTCTGCTGCAGCCCTAATCCCGACAGTATCCCCCGGTTAGAGGCCTTGGGGCCTGGTTTCTTTGGGTAGATGCAGTGAAAAGTGAGCAGGAGGTCAAAGTTATGGATGTGATCTGTGGGTTCCCACGAGCATTCATCAGGGCCATATCCCTTTCAGTCAATTAAGTATTGGCGCCTTCCCTGTAGACAGCGAGAGCCCAGAATTTGCCGAACCACATTCTCCCTGACCCTGAATGGTTATTGGTAGAGACAGGGGAGTGGTGCCATGTGGGAAGATATTTTTGGTATGTGACTTTAACAGGGAGATCTGGAATGTGGCATGGACCTTAAGAGATTCTGGTAACTGTAGCCTGAAGGTTACTATATTAATCCGTTCTGTAATCTGAAAGACCCCCATGTACTGGTGGTCCAGCTTTGCAGATGGGTGAGTAGATCTAAGGTTCTGGGTGGGCAGCCAGACCTTATCCCCTACTGAGAAGCTAGGGGCCGGCCGACGATGCTGATCGGCATATCATCTGTATGTTGCCTTAGCTTCTTCTAACCAGAGTTTAAACTTAGTTTATCTGATGGATGCAAGTGATGAGGTCAGCAAAGGTGGTCATTGGAGACGTGGTGGGGAACTTGGAGTGAAAGCAAAGATGGAATCCATAATTGGCAAAAAAGGGGTGTGTTGGATGGAGATATATGTGGCATTATTGTAGGCAAATTCTGTGGGAGGTAAGCAACAGCCAATCATCCTGATGGTAATTAAGAAAGCTGCATAGGTCCTGCTCCAGAACCTGACTGACTTGTTTTGTCTGACTGTTGGTGTTTGGGTGGTAAGTGGTCGAGGAACAGGTGTTGATTCCCAGAGGGCACAGGAAATTACCACCAGAAACGGGACATGAACTGGGATCCCCAGTCAGACACTATGCTCATTGGTAACCCCTGGAGGCAAAAGAAGTTTTCCTCAAAAGGGCAGGCTTGTCTCTTGGGTGATGGGGAGGCCTCAACATGGTATAAATGCACCATTTTAGTAAGAAGGTCCACTACGACTAGAATCATGGTGTGTCCTTGGGAGGGTGGCAGTTCCATGATAAAGTCCATGGCTGAGATGGGGTGGGCAAGGGCTGGAGGAGAGCCAGTGGTATCATATGGGTCATGGGGGTCTTCATCTAGGAATAGAGATTGCGGGATCTCACATAAGCTGCTATGGAAGCGCACAGGACTGGCCACCAGAAGTGCCTAGACATCAGGTCCTGGGTCTTGAATCATGCAAAGTAGACTGCCAGAGGAGAGTCATGGCATATAGTCATAGGATTTGGAGCCTGGTTGTGCCCTCAGGCATGTAGATGCTCCCCTTGCAGTAGAGGATTCCATCATGGAGTGTGAACACCGGGTTCGACTGAAAATTGATATCTCCTAGGGCCCAATGGATTTTAATCATGAATGGATCATTGGGCAGCAGAGACCAGATGGATGGTTATGGACTGTGGTACCAGCAATAAAATTCAAAGGTTTCAGGATCATGCACAGGGTTTCCATACCAGGCTCACAATACTTGTCCTTTGGGATAACATATTCACCTTCCCATTCCTTATTCTTGGGTGGCAGTGATCACAAAATTGAAGTGTGTAAAGGAGACCAGTGGGCCTGCCACTGGTTCAAATGCTGGGCTGCCTTCAGGAGTTCCAGGTTTTTGTGATTAGTAAGAACTTGGACTGGGAATTTAGCGCCTTCCAGGAGATGCTGCCACTCCTCAAAAGTCACTCTAATAGCCAATAACTCTTTGTCATAATTCTGTTCCAGTGGGATAAGTTTGCACAAATAAAAGGCAAAAGGGTGAAGGTGACCATCAGAGTCAGCCAAATGGGAGAGGATTGCTCCCAACACAACGTTTGAAGCATCTTTTCCCACTGCAAATGGTCTGGCTGGGTCTGAGTGGATCAATATGGTGGATGACATGAATGTGATCAAATACAATCTGTGCTTCTGGAGACCAGACAAACAAGGCTGTCTTCTGTAGGACAGCAGTGTTTGGGGCAACCATACTGGAGAGGCCCCTTGATAAATCATCCGTAGAAAATGGCAAAACTCAGAAAGCATTGTATTCGATGGATGTCTTTGGGCGCTGCCCAATCTGTGATGGCTGCCACTTCACTTGGGTCCATAGCCAGTCCCTTAGGGGAGATGACATAGCCAAGAAACTCCACTGTATCCTGGCTGAACTGGCATTTCTCTGGCTTGGCATACAAATAGTTCATGCGAAGTCTTTCCAAGATGCTGCATGGGATCTATAACCTGGAACATGTGTGAGAGGGAGACCTTTCACACTCAGTTTGGCCACTTCAAATACCTCTTTGTCAGTCAGCCTGTGCAATGCCCCATCGACCTTCCAGCATTTTATTAATGGCATCTTCCAGGACATGCTGGATCAGTTCATCATTATTTGTTTTTGGAGAATCAGGTACATCATGACCAGACAGCAAATGAGAAAAATCGGGACAGGGGGTGGGGGGGGAGGGGGGGATAATAGGAGCCTATATAAGAAAAAAAGACACAAAAATCGGGACTGTCCCTATAAAATCAGGACATCTGGTCACCCTATGCTTCATATATGCTGGTCTATGAGTCTTGAGGACTCAAAGAAAACCAGATCTGAAGTGGCAATCGGAGGTGTGTCGGATGCTGGTTTGCGATTGCTGCTGTCCTGACACTGGCATGAGGGAGCCAAGAATATAAAGGAGGGAGCAGACTGGTCCAGCACAGGTTCCTTTATCAAGGCTGTGGCCTGATGGCTTCCTTACCCAAAGACCAGCCCAGCCTTTGCCGGACATAATGCTGTGAAGTGTCCAGGTCTCCAACAATATAAGCACAGCACTGATGCTTAGCATCTGTGGTTTTCTGCTCCTGGTAGATGCCAGCTGAACTGGTCATATTGCCTGGGTTCCAGGTCCTCAAGTGAACTGCGCAGGTGAAGAGTCACAGTCCAGGGTGTTGGCAGGTTTCAGAGTGCTGAGCCATGCTCATGGCACTGCTCAGTCAGGGGGATATCAATTTGAATGAACAAATCAATTAGGTCATCCAGATTGGATGGAGGTTCAGCCTGCGCCAACTCCTCTTTAGTGTCTTCATTGAATTCTAGCTGGATAAGGTAACACTGTGCTGCCTTGTTCCATTCAATGTGCACAGACAGAAGGCGGAATTTGGCTGCGTATTTGGCAAGAGGTTGACATCCCTGTCATAGCGCCTGAAGTGTGGTCTTGACAGTGAGGGTCAGCAAAGATCACAGACATTGCTCAAATAGACTCCTCCAACTGGCCCAGGAGGGGGCTGGACTGTTCCAAGAGGGGAGATGCCCAAGCCAAGGCTTCCCCAGTCAATAAATTAACAATAAGCCCAACCCGGGCCTGCTCAGTAGGGAACAAGTGGGGACATAACAAGAACAGGAGCTAGCACTGGTTCAGGAAACCTCTGACTGTTTTATTTTGGTTTGGGAAATCAGTGCTCCAGCCCACAACACCATTAGAGATAATTCATTCTTTTATAGTCCTTGCCACATGTTGTATCCTACACAGATAAAATACAGTTTGCTGATATAAGAAAATAACTACAAGCCACATGCAAAATAACATAGGTATCAATCTAAGCAAGAGGACAGTCTTATAGATACATTCTTAAATCTTTGAAATGATTAGTTGCTGCATGTCAGTAGTTAAAGATAAATCATACACCCCTGACAGATTTTGAATAGTAACTTGGTGGCCAGCTCAAGCTGAGGCCCTGGGCGTAAGTGAAGTTAGGGCCAAGTACAGGTTCACTTTTTCCACACTAGCCTGCTCTTGATCATACTTATCAGCTGTATCATAGCATTGTCTTCTGCAGTTTGAAAAACAAACTTTCAAGGGCATAGACATTTTGATATTCCCAGGGAACCATTCTTGCATCAAAATAAGAGTACACCCTTTAGACTCTTTGGATGAAATCCTTGCCCAATTGAAGTTAATTGTTGACTTAATGGGGCCAGGATTTCACCCTGGGAGACAAGAGTAATGGTAACACTATGTTCAGGGCTAAGGTGAACATCTTCTGTTATTGATTCATGGGAGCTGGCCAAAATTCCTTTCAGGCTATGATGAATATTTACTCATATAATTCATCTGTGGTGATTATATGTTGCTATGATTCTTAATTGGGATGAATCCCCAGATAGCTTTCAATGGATTATCCATCTGTAGCAAAATGCTATTGTGGTCATCTTTAAAGGCTTGCCAGTTGCCTTTGACCTAAATACTACTACTTCAGTATTTGTAGTGCTCCTTACAGCAAATATGGGGACGACTGCAGCTACTGCTAGGTAGTTTCATCTATTTATCTAGGCGAAACTAGCCAGACATTAAGTGTGACCACTGTAGCATATGAGAAACAAACAGATCATAGAATCATAGAATATCAGGGTTGGAAGGGACCTCAGGAGGTCATCTAATCCAAACCCCTGCTCAAAACAGGACCAATCCCCAACTAAATCATCCCAGCCAGGGCTTTGTCAAGCCTGACCTTAAAAACCTCTAAGGAAGGAGATTCCACCACCTCCCTAGGTAACCCATTCCAGTGCTTCACCACCCTCCTAGTGGAAAAGTTTTTCCTAATATCCAACCTAAACCTCTCCCACTGCAACTTGAGACCATTACTCCTTGTTCTGTCATCTGGTACCACTGAGAACAGTCTAGATCCATCCTCTTTGGAACCCCCTTTCAGGTAGTTGAAAGCAGCTATCAAATCCCCCCTCATTATTCTCTTCTGCAGACTAAATAATCCCAGTTCCCTCAGCCTCTCCTCATAAGTCATGTGCTCCAGCCCACTAATCATTTTCGTTGTCCTCCACTGGATTTTTTCAGTATATGACTGAAGGCACTGAAGTCAATAGTAATAGAAAGGTAAGTGAGTAGTTGGACAAGACCATTTCTCAGAGAGACAAGGTGGGTGAGGTAATATCTTTTATATTATGTCACCCACAATGTCTCTCTCATATCCTGGGACCAACACGGCTACAACACTACAAAAGACCCTGTACATAATACCCCACATGGGGACTCATTAATCCCAGAGTTTGAGGCAAATGTCCCTTTTGCCTAGTATTAATTCAGCCCATTAATATAGATGCTTCTCTGACTAGACAGGCTGCTTTGATTACATTGTCCATGCTGCAACGTCCCTGGCAGAGCCACTATGTTGTACCAGAGATTTCAGCATCAGCAAAGCAACTCATTTAAATTTCTGCATTAGCAATTAACTCAGTTTTTAAAGCAACCAGAGGCCAATTGCTGAGACCACATCCGCTGCTTAATCTTAATGTCTGGAATATCTGAAAATGGAATTTGACAGTAAACCCTCAATGGAACAATAAATCGATGTGTTCTTTTGAACAGCAACTATCGGTATATTCAAGGTCATCGTGAACTCTGATGTTGCCCAATAGAGTCAAATAGACAGAGGAAAGGTACTGGGCCAAGAACTGAGCCCTTTGGAATAGCAGAAAACATACCTGCAAATCATAATTTTTCAGTTTATAAGGAAAGGAATGGTAAGAGGAAAGTCAATAAATCCTTGCCTTTGCCAGGGGAAGTAAGTCACAACTAATAGCCATGTCTGTTTAATATAAACTGGTCATTTATCATATCAAAGCCAAAAGAAATATCTAATTGCCACAAACATGATGTTGAGAATGGGTCAGACTATGTTCAAAGCATAATTTGTTACACTAGTTAAAGGGGTTCTAGCAGATACTGTTCTCATAAGGGATTAACATTTGGTGTGTGTGTGGGGGGGGGAAATACCAAACAAGAAAAAGAAAAGGTTTATAGTTCATGGTAAAATCTGACACAGAAAAGCCTTGTCAGGAATGATATAAACAAGCAAGGGATCATTAATATGTCCATGACTGGAAAGCTAATCAACTGGCAAGAAAGAATGTAACAACAACGTGACATAAATGCTGACTGTGGAAAAGAAAGGAAAGAAAAAGGACTTGACCTTTTTCGGGCAACCGAAAAAGGTCAAGTCCTTTAAAAAAAAAAAGAGTCAAGATATGGGGACCACATCCTCAGCCTTGCCAGCGCTCATCTCAGTGTGCAGAAAAGTGGGCTTTAAGCCACCTTTCTGTTTCTGTGGTCCCTAGAGATGTTTGGAGCCAGTTCAACCCGCAGCCTGAAGGCTGTCCCAGATTCCACTGGCAGCTGGGGATCACAGCAGCACTCCAGTCTTACCCCAACATCACCCTTACACCAGGGGTTGAGAGGGAGGGGGTTATAGAGTCAGCTGTGCCAACTGTACACCATGCCCAGAGATACCAGGGGAATCCCCAGGTCGCTGGAATCACTGGGTTTCCAGCTGGAAGGGGGACTGAGGATCTGGAACCACTATTTAAAAATGGGATTGAATGAGGCAGCAGACTTTATTTTTAAATTAATATGGAGGATTAGCAGTTCCTGAAATAGGATTGAAACCACAAAATTAAAAGCCAGATCCTTGGCTCTGCTTAGGTCCCTTCATTCCACTAAACCTATCCTAAATGTGCAGGGAATGGAGGAAAACTCAGCTGATATAAAGCTAGTGTAGGCTGGATTTCAAACATTCCCAAAGGTTTGGGGCTGTTTAAATTTGAATTTTTGATTCAACCAGTTCTAGAGAAAGTTCCTAATCCAGTTGGGGATTCAGATTTGAAACCTTCCCCTGCAAAAGTTCGGATTCAGAAATCCACCTCGGATCAATTTCTACCAGGAAGTGACAAAGGTATGTGGAACTGGGGAAGTGTTGAATCCGGATTCAGTTCAAGATCTGACTGAAGGTTTGGATCCCTTCTGATTTTATCCAAGGCAATTTGATTATAAACCAATGGGCTGGGAAGTTTTTCCACCAATACCAGAATTCTGAATTCCAATCCTCTTTCACTGAAGAGTTCTGGGTTTTTGCAGTGTTTTTTGATTTACCAGCTTTTTGTTCTTTATTGAGATCCCTTTGTGCAGCTGAGAGATGACTATAGGTTTGATTTTTGCAAGCGCCCTTTCCTCCCTTTGATTTCTTCGGGACTTGGAGGCACTCAGAGATTTGCAGGATTGAATCTTCCTTCTATTTGCTCTTGGAAATTGTATACGAAAGGGGAAATCATGCCCCCAGATCCCGGAGCAGACCTCTTCCTCTGGCACAGAGTGGAGACTCAGCCTCCTCCACAAAAGTAGCCTCCGCTCACTTTCCCTGGAGTCTGTGAAGGCCTCTTGACTTGTCCAAAATCTATGCAAGGATGGGAGCAGGATGGAATAGGAGGGAAGAGGTGACACTGGGGTGGGGGGAAGGGATGTATATTTTCCCAACCACAGCTGCCTGGAGGTCACCTGGAGAAGGTAATAACAACCTGTAAAGCATATTTCACCTCAGGTGCTCCAGGTTCTTCACCCATGCTAATAAATGAAACCTTCTCACACCTACATGAGGTAGGGAAGGATTGTTAGAACCATTTTTCAGATGTGGAAACTGAAGTTAAAAGAGGTAATTAACTTACTAGCCCAAGGTTTTGCAGGAAATCAGCAGCAAAGCCAGGAACAGAACCCAGGAGGCCGAATCCTGGCCCCAGTGACTTCAATGGAGCCAGGATTTTCAACCAACAGTTCTGCTGCTCAGGACCCTGTTTAATTACTTAAGTAACTTAATAAACTAACTCTTTCTCTCTCTCCTCCCCCATCTGCCCCCTTTAATATATTTCCACACTTCCTTTCCAGGAAATAAATCTCAAACTTAAATCTCATGATTTCATGATGTATAATAAGGGTAATTATCAAAGTGATTTTCAAAGAATGCCATTAAAGGATTGCATCTAAATCATCATTGATTGTTGTTATATATAATAGTTTAACAGGTTTTCTATTTAATAAGTGTAATAGTTTCCATTATCCATAGGCTTGTTCACTCTGTGGTTGTCTGGGGCCTGGTACCTGAATGGTTTGTCAGCTAAAAGAGATCCAGGCTGAATCTGTAAATATTGACTTTGTTGTTTCAATGTGTTTTCTTGGCTAAGGTTTTCCATGCATCATACTCCTTTACTGTAAGATAGGTGTTTCCAACAGTCCCTGTTTCATTATAATCATGAATTGCAGCTTGTGCTAAATTCTGAAACATCAAAGCCATCAACATTCAACTTACTGGTATGAATTTCTACGTTCCTAAAGTTAAGATAAGACCAGGAAAAAAAAATCTTCTGTAGACTTAATTCAATGTATTGAATGAACATCACTTTTTGTCCTATTTGTGAATTGTCTACAAGCAGTTTGCTTTTTGTTATTTTAAAATATTTGTCAAATAGTTTCTTTAGCTAATTCTTGGTCTGAAGATTGTTTGCTAGTGGTTTGCTATGTGTAGTGAAGAGCTGAAATTCGCGCTGTGTTGATGAGTTTTGACTGTTCACCAGCGTCACATTGTTTATTTCTGCTCCCAGACTGGATTAGGTTTCCCATGCACATGCCTCTGTTTACCAAGTTCAACATTCATTTTCTGTCAATATTCTGTAGTATTGGCTTAAATTTCTATAAATGTATCTGCCAGGAGACTTGTTCACTAGAATAGTCACAGAAAGTGATTATAAAAGAGGAGCACCTATCAGTGAAGCACAACTTACACTCTCCTATCTAATAGGAAATGAATTGCAACCACTTTTCCCACCACTGAAATGAGGAGCTGTTTAGATACCATGTTGATATGTGTCTTTGATATAGCATAGACAGACAAACAAACAGATTGATGGATTAGACCACACTACAACACTTCAGAATAAGGAGTGAATATGAATGTCATATCGAATTGCAATTATAAGGGCAAGAATGTAAGTTACTTGAACTGGAATGTGTCCAGGCATCAAGACGGAGGGTTCAAGACCCAATCTGATGGGAAGTGCTATGGGACCTTGGAATGCCTTGCATGTTGCATAAGGATTTGAATGTTTGTCAACTGAAATGAGAGATTGCAAATGGTTTCACATTGACAATTACATTACAACAGTGTGCACCGTCTAGGAAATGAGAGCTGTACTACGGTGGTTACATTTTAATCGTTTTGAAATATATCCCTCAGTCAAGGGGTATTTCCCATGTTAAAGACAGGAAATTTTCTCTTGGATATAGACCTTTTTAAGTGTGACCCCCATACAAAGGGTTCAGATATATTACTTCTGACACATTTAGTATGATGGCACAAATTATCACAGTGCATCACCTGCTCCTCATGCCTTACTGCAGTGTTCACCTCTCATTCTACACATGGAACGCCTGCTGAGGCCTATGGGAGGTTAGCCACCGCTGTCCTTGTTTGCACTCCGTGCAATGTCTCAGCCAGTGAGAGAAATGAGACCTACCAATAGACACACAGAGGCTTACATTTGTTAAATTGCTTCAACATACGTTGTTAAATGTATATTCAAAATACAATATGTCAGAAAAACCTTTACCCATAACTTTAATGTAGTGCATATGCTGTGCAGATATGCAGAGGAGTTACGAAATTGTGGACAAAAGATTTCACAAGCACTTTCTCAGAGTCAAAATTGGCTCTTTTTCAACTGTTCTTGAAAGGCCAGTTGTTGGATGGAAGTTGATTTTAATATAATGATTGCTCTAGCTGTAATAACCACAACAATGTTATGGGAAGGAAACGATTGCCATGGATTTCATGCTGGTATGGAGAACTTTGTGATCAGGTGGAATGTATTTTATATTTTCCAGGACGGATGTTTGACTTGTTTTTGGTCATATGGCAGCCATTCATGGGTTTTAAAACAATAGGTGATATAAGCTTTCTATGATTATAAATCTGCTGTTTTCATTTATTTTTTTAGTCTGTGATGGATATTGCTGTAACTTACACTGGAAAATAATTGTACTCCAGAGCCAATGGCTATGTAGGCAGAAACCAAAAATATTTATAGAGCATTTTAACCAAAATAGAATTTTAAACACTTTCTCAAGATGTTCAAACTACCACGGTGAAAGTTTATTAGTTCTTTCACTAAGGAAAATGGTTCATGTTCTACACTATGTGATTATTGATTTCACAAATGTGTTAGTGTATCAAATATTATAGTACATTTTGCTGTATATTGTGTGACAGACCCAGACCAGTGGGGTACAGGAGTCTGGTAGAGGGCAAATATACTGGTCACTGGATGAGTAGTTTTCTGTTCCCTGAGTGACCAGAGCAGGGGCTGCACTAGAGTAATCAGGAACCTGCTAGAACCAGTTAAGGCAGGCAGGCTAATTAGGACACCTGGAGCCAATTAAGAAGAAGCTGCTAGAATCAATTAAGGCAGGCTAATCAGGGCACCTGGGTTTTAAAAGGAGCTCACTTCAGTTTGTGGTGGGAGTGTGAGGAGCTGGGAGCAAGAAGCTGAGAGTGAGAGGGTGTGCTGCTGGAGGACTGAGGAGCACAAGCGTTATCAGACACCAGGAGGAAGGTCCTGTGGTGAGAATAAGGAAGGTGTTTGGAGGAGGCCATGGGGAAGTAGCCCAGGGAGTTGTAGCTGTCATGCAGCTGTTACAGGAGGCACTATAGACAGCTGCAGTCCACAGGGCCCTGGGCTGGAACCCGGAGTAGAGGGCGGGCCTGGACTGTGGGTTCTTCCAGAGGGGAAGGTCTCTGGGCTGTTCCCCAATCCACATGGTGAATCTCTGAGGCGAGAAAATCCACCAATAAGCGCAGGACCCACCAAGATAGAGGAGGAACTTTGTCACAATTGTTAAATAGCTTCTTTGTTCCATTCTGGACTTCAGTCAAGCCACACCCATTTATACTAGATGAGAATCTGGTCTCTGATATCAAAAAGGGATTTTTTTCTCCTTCTGTCTATTAACTCTTCTTTTTCTTCTAGCCTTTAACCCTTTATATGGGTCATCTCATTGAGTCCTTCTTCTCCATTCTAGTCTGTCTTGAAGCAGTTCCTTGGAAACTCCACAGCTAATCAGATCCTTTTGTATGACCTACAAACCATCCACCTAGTTATGACTCTTACAACCCTTCTCTTACCCTTGACTTATAAGTTTACCTCCCTCTTTCCTATATATCCTTCCAATCTTCTTTTCACATGAACAAACCATCTAAGCCTGGACTGCCTCAACTTTTTTCTAATTGGTACCATCTTCATTTCATGTGTTCTGAACATGGCCCAAGCTTGTAACTCCAGTCATCCATCTTAACATTTTCATTTCTACTGTATTCAAGATCTGCTCCTATTGCTTCCTCAGTGCCCAACATTTGAGCCATACCAAAGTGCAGGCCTGATTACAGTCTTATAGATCTTTACAATTTGCTAGGAATTCTCCTATCCCAAATCACGCCATTCATTTCTTTCCATTTAGTTCATGCCTTCCTGTTCTGGTTATAAATTCATCATTGAGTTCACCTAGGTGCTTGAACTTCTGAACCTACCTTCTGTTTATCAAGTACCTGGATTTTTCAATCAGTCTATTTATTCTTGTTATAAAGGGATCATTGTGTAGAAAAGTTAGAGGAAATCTGAAAAGTTAACTTGTCCTGGCAACAAAACTACTGTGCCAAATTCTGCTTAGTTACACCAAAGTAAATCCAGAGCATGTCCCCTTCCGTAAGAGAGACTCTGGATTCACAGTGTACTGTTAATAAGAAAATAATTTGTTCCCCAAGGTGCATGGCTTAAAAACTGGTATTCATACCAAATAAGGGTGTTTACCTTAAATAGTTCCATAAAATGGAACAGAGTTTTAAAAAATCATATGTAATTTACATGGATTTTAGTATAGATTCTTTGCCTTTATTTGGGATGACTGCAGAGCTTTACAGTTGTTGCATATCAAGAGAGCTGCATTTCTTTGCTTGGAAGCTCTGTGTGAGGCAAAAGCTGCATTTATGACTTCTTAATTAAAATGAAGGTGTGGATCTGCAAAAGATGAAGGGCTGTGACAGTCAACTCTGTGAACAGGGGACAGGAAGCCGCAACCATGAGAGTTCCTAAAGAACTTTTGAGAGCCAGAAGCACCCAGAACTTGATAAATTCCAAGAAGTGAAGAAAGATACAGTACTTATGGCCCTGTCAGGGAGCCAGCCGCAGAAGGGGCAATCTCTTAGCAACACACTGGACACAGCTGATCCTAATAGGGGCTGCCTGATTGACTGCACTTCCTGATTTGTGGAGGGGCAGAGTCTTTGATCCAGCAACAGCCAGCACTTGCTGGCTGCTCAATGAATTCTCTGCCCATACCTGCCCACCCCCACCTGTTCTTGTGCCTACTTCAGCCCCTCCCCTTCTCCATCCTTGACACCCCGGGCTCTGACCCCTAGCTCCACTTCCTGACCAAGTCTCTGGCTCATCCATTGACTTTGGCATTTGGCTTCTTATCCCTGGTTCTGACTGTCAGCTCTGCTCTCGATGACGCCCCCAGTTGTCCCATGGCTCTGATCCTTTATTACAGCTCAGCTTTGCTTTAACCTCCAGGCCTGGCTACCCCCATGGCTCTGGCCATTAGGCATGATTGCCCACATCTTAGTTGTGTTCTTAACAGGCCCTGATTAACAGTGTACTTAATCATGTGCCTAGTTTTAGCTACATAAGAAGCCCCATTGACTTCATTGGGATTGCTCATATACATAAAGTGAAGCATATTCTTAAGCATTTGTAAAATCGGGGCATATGTTGAGCAGCAACTACTAACATGTAGCTTTTTTGTGGCAAGTAGTATTATAGTATATGTGGAGCAAATTTGAAGTAGATCCCGTGCATGGAAACAGGATTTTATAATCGCTTACTAATTTGTTGTTTTGATTTTTCCATATATTTTTACAATCATTAGGGAACAAAGTTAAAATTTGACATCGAAAGCCAGGTGGGGTGATAGTGGGCGATGTAGGATTACAGAAGAGCAAGGAACTAGTTAGATCTCTTAACTCTTCAGTTCCAGACTTTTTAACCAGGTGTTTTTTTTAAAAGGTGTTGAGTTTTTGTAAAGAATGTCATTTTGAGGGGTGTTAGCTGGACTCCATAGAAACACTTTTAACATTTATGCTTTTTTAACAAAGTTTTGTTTGGAAATGTATCTGCTTTTCTAACGAGTGCTTAAAAGTTTAAATTGGTTGGCATATAAGGTACATAGTGATGGCAGTGGGGTGGGGTGGAGGTGCAGGCATGGTCTGATGGAGTTTATGACTATGTACATCCCTATAGAAGTAACTGGACACAGTTCTTCAGATGGTTCTGTATCATGGTACTGTACAATGGTATAATTTCTTTTGCATCTGATTTAGACTAGGATGTTACTGGCCAAGAATATTATAAATGAGAAATAAATATATTTAAGAACAGTGGTCTGTAATGAGTCATCTCTGAGCCTGATGAGTACTCTTTTTGAGCCTGCTTACCTGAGGCATTGACCACAATCAACTGCGGCTCAGCTAATCCACAGGTGAAGGTCTAACCAGGTGACTGCAAGGCCAGGGATATAGGCTTCCAATGAGAGCAGCCATGCCAGTTTCTGACATGGCCCCAGTAAAGATCTCTGAGGCACGTCCCTATTAACTTCATGCCATTCTATGGAACAGGCATTCACTGGCACTCTATTACATAAAAACCTCTCTTTAACCCACAGTAAGATATTGAGCCAGATCCTCAGCTGGTTTAAATCCACATAGCTCCATTGATATTGACATAGCTCCACTGAGATCAATGGAGCTATTGCCAGATCACACCAGCTGAGAAGCTGGCTCATTGTCTTTTACCTCTTAGGTACTGATTTGCCTGACAAGTCTGTTAGGAAGGAAACTGTCTGCAATTTAATTTGTTTCCAAAATTTCATGCAGATTTTTTTTTTTGCCTTTTTTTTTTTCCAGGTAGCTTTGCACATCCTTAATTTTGCTTTCATGAAAGATGGCTGTTTTTCACAAAATGCATGTAAAGCCGTGATTGCTCATAATTTTAAGGCACAGTCCAGTTTTTTCAAAAACAGGCCCATTTCTTTAAAAAAATACACAAGTCGATTTTCTTTTGCAGAACCGTTCTCTTTTTTTTTTAGTTCATCATATAATGGGGAGAAATTTGAAGTCCAAGTAGTTTTGTACTTTATTAAGAACACTTCACATACTTCTGCTTTAAACACCTTACCTAAATATTTTTTGAAAATCCAAGAGAATCATGTCATCTAGGCACTTTCATTACTGTTTGACAGAATTTTTCTAATGGGTTAGAAAGGCATGTTCCTTTTTCTTTTCAGACGTTACATTAATAAGTGGCCTGGCTTAAATTTACAAAATTCAAAGTTTATCCCTATTGACTAACAGTTTCCAATATTATGTTACATTGTTTTAGAACCTCAAAACAGCAGCTGATCTTACATATCATGTAAACTATGATGCTCCTACATGACAATGCAATTATAAGGATCATCACTTTTCATTATGTACAGCATCAACCCCACTCTACCTCCATAGTTTTGGGAGCTGAGATTTAGAGATCAGTATATTTATTTCTGGCATGGTTGAGTTTCTTGGTTATCTTGTTTACTGCATACCTCTGCCATTCTCAGTATTCCATTTTTATTAAATGACGTGCTAAATAGTTGATTGTATGCTGCTGGTCAGAAGAATATTCTGATTATATTTAACACATTAGGCCTGCACAAGCATGTTGTCACAGGGTGGGATGGCCCCTTTAAGTGAGCTGAGCAAAGTCTCACTTGTGATTAGCTAGCTGCTTCCTGGGCGGGGCGGTGAAGTACAAGCCCAACAAGCAGATCAGTTGATGGGAGACTTGCAGGAGACCCTGGGTTGGGAAAAGGACCTAAAGGTTGAAGGAATTGGCTGAAGATTTGGGCTGTGTAGGCAGCAACAGAGAGGCTCTGAGGCAGAGGTTTTAAAAGGAGCCAGAGGACATGGTTGACCTGTTATGATTGATGGTGAACTGTGTTAGTGTTTGTGATAAATGAAGGGGTGGGGGTAGCTACCTTTTATGGACAGCCAGCCAGTTAGCTATAAAATCCCTGTTAGTAGCTGTTCTCTACTTGCTTTACCTGTGAAGGGTTAAAAAGTCTGACTGCATGCATAGGTAAAGGGAAGTGAGTAGGCACCTGGCCAAAAGAGCCAATGGGAAGGCTAGAACTTTTTAAAATTGAAACAAGACTCCCCTTTTGTCTGTCTGTGGTTGTTCTCCCAGAGAGGAGACATAGAGCAGCAATGCTATAAGAAGCTTTGAGCCAGGTATGAAAAATCATCAAATCATACCTAGAAACTACTCATTTAAAACCCCAGATATGTAAGTAGATCAGGAAATGTCTAGGAAGACACCATTAGATTTATCTCTTTTATTTCTTTATGGCTTGTGGACACCTCTGTGTTAACCCCAGGTACTTTTGTTTTGCGTGTAACCTTTAAGCTGGACCTCAAGAAAGTTATTTTGATGCTTAATCCTTATAAGTGGTTCTTTTTAAAATCTAACAATAGTCTGAGTTTTTAGATGTATTTTCTTTCTTTTTGTTTTTAATAAAATTTACCTTTTTTAAGAACAAGATTGGATTTTTGTGTCCTAAGAGGTTTGTGCACATGTTGTTTAATTAGCTGGTGACAACAGCCGATTTTCTTTGTTTTCTTTCTCCGCTCTTCCCTGGAGGGGGGGGGGGGTGAAGGGGCTTGAGGGTACTCCACAGGAAGGAATTCCCAAGTGCTCCTTCCTGGGTTCTCAAAGGAGGGTTTTTTGCACTTGGGTGGGGGCAGCATCTACCCATCCAAGGTCAGAGAAAAGCTGTAACCTTGGGAGTTTAATACCAGCATGGAGTGGCTGGTATTAATTTTTAGAATCCTTGCGGGCCCTCACCTTCTGCACTCAAAGTGCCAGAGTGGGGAATCAGCCTTGACAGTGTTTGAACAATAAATGCATCCCAGGGAAAAGGGAAAAAAATACTGAGGCTGGTGGGGGAGTTGGCCTGCCAGCTTCCATGAGAGTGGGGAACCTAAGGCAGAGGCAGGGTCTGATGTCAGGATTGGGGTGATCCTGTTACACATCCCCATTCAATGCCACCAATTTGTCCCATTCAGCACACTCATCAATATGATCCCAGTTCCTCACTAACACTAAACTGTGGTCACTGCAAGACACTTCAGTTGGTTCTTGGGTCCTGGTTGGAGAACTACTTAATTAGGCCACAGTTATGCCTTGCTTGGCTCACTTTGCCACTACTTTTGATTGGCATCATACGCATGAGCAGGGGAGAAGTACATGGGGAGAGTATATAATGAAACTCAGGACTTGCCTATGTTGGAAAGGGTTTGCCTCCTAGTGGAACCACAGCTTATACCTGCAAAAGAGTTTATACCGGGATAGCTTATACCAGTTCCCTGAACAAAACAAACTATCCCAGCAAAATGACTTTTTTGGCCAGCCTAACTGCATCTACACTAGGGCTTTTGTCAGCACTGCTATGTGAACTATGCCAGCAAAAATGTGAAGTGCAGACTAGGCCTCAGAAATGCGCACAATACCTCAATAAAGTGTGCGCCTTTTATTTCCTGAGCAAGTCCTACCAAAGCACTGCATGCTTTTTGTATGGGCTCAAGACATAGTCATGTACCCTGAAAAATCCTCCAAAGGAAGGACTTTAAAAACAGCAGGAGGACAGGTTGTGTTGGTGTGCAGTGAAAGTGGCGAGAAAACAAAATCAACCAAATGTTTCAGAATTCCAGTACAGTGTTCATTTTCCACTCTGGTTTGCTCTGAGTTCTTCACTGTTTCCAAAGGTTTGTGTACTCATGACAGAATTCTGGTCTGGTTTAATACCAGCCAGAAAGAAAACTGAGCATTAATGTTGATGATAGTGAAGTTGTTGCTCATGCCAATACTGACAGTCACTGTCTCATTTACAATCTCTAAAAGTAAATTGTTTGCTATAAAAACATTACAAGATCCTATTAGAGCTTGCATAGGCTGCTGAGGAGTAGTATATCTTTTAGAAATTTGATCTATGGGTTCCATTAACTTAATATAAAATCAAGGAAAATTTTAGATATGTAACAGGCATTAGTAGTTTCATACATTTCAGACAGTATAGTACAGTTTCACTGATTAAAAATACCTGGGTCTCTTCCAAACTTGTCGTCATATTGGCTATATGGCTGTTACAAGCAGCCTCCCACAAACAGACAGATCTGAGAGTTCAAAGCTTATTTAGATTGAGTGCACTTGTAAAAGGGAAAAAAATGCCATTTGTGTTTGGAATAGTGGCTTGTAACTTTTCCAGCACTATTTTTCATTAATATCACCTGATTCTGATATGTATGCTATATAGCAGACTTTAAATAGGAAATCTGGTACCTTTTGGCCTATTATTCCCATAGCATCTGGCTAACAGGTACCATACAGTTTTTGTAGTGTGACACACCAAATGAAAAAGTCTGATCTTTTTAAAACCACAATAAATTTCCTAAATGGGTTCGTGTGAAATGTTTAAAAGCAGAAGATAGAGGTTTTGGGTTACCTTGCCTTTAATTTGAAAGGGGGAATAAATGGAGCCAGGTGGGCTACTTATAATATGTGGCTGTGCCAGCTTTTTGAATCTGTGAATGTCACACTTGGATACAGCTGGAAATTGAAATCAATAAATGGTTATTATAGAGACTTGATCATCCCATAACACACAGAAGATGGACCATTTGCAAGGACTCTTTGAAAGTAGGATACTTAAATCTATATTGGGGCAGATGTACTGGAGTGGCAACATGCTAGATGTCATGAAAGGAATGAAACTCCTTAACTGCATTGTGATATACCAGAGCACACTTTCTCAGGTCTTGAACCCAGGCCTGGGAGTGCCCGGGCAGTCACTGCATCATGGCCTCTACCCACTAAAACCTGCTAGGCTGAGAAGCTAGTAGGACTACAGCCTCAGCTAAGGCGCTTACCACATGAGCCTGGATTGGAGGATTGCCCAGCTCCACTGATTGGTCCAACCATGCTATTTAAGGCAGAAGGAGGCACATGAAGGTGTGATTTCCTCCTGTGGCTGTACTAGACCCTACTCCTGCCCCATGCTTAATCCTTGTGTCCCGTTTCTGCCCTTACACCCTCCTTCTAAATGTTAGTTTCTAGTTCTGGCTCTGACCCTCAACTTTGATTCTTGACTGACTCGGGCTTGATCCCTGGCTCAGGTAACTGGCAGTTGAGTCTGGTGCTGACCCTTGGCTTTGTTCCCCAACCTAGATTCCTGCTCTACCCACTAGACTTGACTACTGGGCAAGACTGCCTACATCTCAGTCCATAACAAAAGTATTTTTAAAAATGTGTTTGTTTTTTCCTTTCCTAATACTGTCAGCCTCAGTATTTCTCCCTTTGGTGGTATGGGGCCTGGAATGAGCCAGTCCTACTGTGGAGGCTTCTAATTCTTCATTCTGGTTTATTTTTACACTATTTGCAAGGTGGGCC
>NW_020664419.1:60532583-60540503 GCF_002925995.2 Terrapene triunguis | reverse complement strand
GAAAAAGTAATAAATTTATTTAAAAAAAACCACAAGATGTGGATTTGATCTTCTGATTATGAGCTGTAAAATAATATTTTGGCTATTTTTATTCATACTGAATTGGTGAAAATGCTGCAATAAGGACAATTTTTGACCTCACTTAGAAAATGCCAGTTTCATAACAGCTGTACATGTTTGTTCCATTTGGGGTATTGATGCTTTTTACTGTCTTAAATATCAGTCCTAGTTATAAACTAGTAGACAAATGTCTAACAGATGTACAAGTGCACATTAGAATGAATACCAAATTCACAGAGGAAAAATTCTCCCACCCTCAGAATTGATCTGAAAAGTGAATATGAGACATAGTATACTTGGGCTTCGTTAATAGTTAACTTATTTGTACTGTGGGGAACTCCTTGATTCCAGTCTGCTCTTTTTCTCTTTCGTGTTTTATGTAGTTATTTTGTTCTTTTATAATTGTCTCACCAGAATTTTTTTTAGCTCCTGGTTTTGTAGATAACTTCCTTGAAGAGCTCTCATATTTTCTTGAGTTTCCTCTTCATACAGTACCATACTATACTGATTACTTTAATGAAATTAAACTCTAATCAAGACAGAGAGGAAGAATGGTCTTGCAATTAACCAGGTTCTCAGGAGATCTAGGTTCAATATCTGCTTCTGCTATACTCTTCCTTTGTGACCTGCGGCTAGTCTCTATGGGTATGCCTACACTGTAATTGAAAGGAGCAATTGCAACCCAGGTAGGCATGATCTCTAAAAATGCCATAAAGGGGGTGGCAGCATGACCTAGCTGTGTGACTACATGCCTGCCTGGGACACAGAGTATATACTTGGGTGGCTAGTCTATGCTGCTGCCATAGATTCACTGCTATTTTTTTACCACTCTGCTCAGGTATGCCTATGCAGGCTGCAGTCACACCACCAATGGCAGCGCAGACACCCCCTGCCACTCACTGCCTTATCTGCTATATGGGGATAATAATACTTCTTTTCTCCCACCCTTTGTCTGCTTTGTAAACTCTTCAGAGCAGGGATTCTCTCTCACTATAAGTATATACAGTGCCAGGCACAATGGGGATCCAATCTCAGCTGGAGATAGTAATATTTACAAATAGTAAATAATAGGAATAATTAAGTAGTGAAAAGAACAGTAGTGAAATCTGTATTTACATAGTGAATCAGCTCATTTATTAAACAAAGATGTTTTTATAATTGTATAAGATTGGGGAAATATTTCATTCAATTGCCCCAACTGTCATGCTAGGTTGTCATGTTAGTATTATTAATATATAATATTAAAAAAACAGGAATACTATCTTCATGCCTTTTTACAGAGATTTCTCATTTATTTCTGTGTGTCCTTATTTTGCCAGGTATTTCTCTGATGCTGTAGTTGTATTTAGCACATATAAACTACTTATGATTAAAGCAGTGAGGTCCCCAACTGGTGCCCAGATCGCAACCAACAGTTCTCTGGAATTACCACAAAAGGGGGCTAGCAGCTCTGTGGTCTACCAGAGGCTTTGCCCATGAAGCTCCTGATTGGAGCAGACATCCAGCCCCACCAACTGGCCCAGATGCACTACTTAAGTCGGAAGGAGGCACAAGAAGTTGTCTGAGTGGATTCCTTGTTCACTGCTGTACTGGACCCTGACTCTGGCTTGACCCTTGGCACTGTTCCCGACTGACTCCACTCCTGACCGTCACTATGACTCCTGACACTGATTTCAGCTCAATCTTTGGCATGGCTCCTGATCCTGACTCTAGCCCTGACCCTGTGATCCTGGATCTGGCTTTAACTTTGGTTCCTGGCTTCTGACCCTACCTCAGATCATTAGGCCTGACTGCTCACATCCTGGTCCCTAGAGAGGCTTAGTTCCATTTGGATAAATACTGAAATGGTCAGACCTAATTCTTATCTGAATTCTCTACCACTCTGACAAGTCCCAGCCCCAGCCCCTAATATCCTACATAGGTCTTTTTACCAATCCCTTCCCTACAGCATTCCCTCGAGCAGCATGGCTGTGGTGGCACAGGCAGATGCTCAGGGTAGCCACCTAAATGCAATCCTGCCTGACCCTCTGGGTATATACTTGCTCAGCTAGCCTAAGCTGCTGCGGCCATGCTGCTATTTGGTGCTAGCTCCAGCAGAACTAGCCCATGTTTGTCTACCCATGCTGGGAATTACAGCTCCCAGCTGCTGTGTAGGCACATCCTTTGTCACAAAGCCCTGCTGCTCAGCTGGCTTCTGACATTTTTATCAATTAGTTTTAATTGACATACTGATTAAACCACTGGAAGATGCCAGAATCTTAGCTATACCATGGCTCTCACTGGGTTAGTGGCACCAGTGGTAGCTCCAATGGGAATTTCCCCCCCAGAGTTCCCTGTTATGGACACAGCCTATGGCTTTAGACCACATTTTCTCCTTTTCAAAAGAAACAGTTAATGTGATGGTAAATCTGCCTGCTACGTTCTCAAAGTGTAAAGTTATATCACATCTGTACTATTTTTTTAATCATCTATTGGATTTGTTTGTTCAAGTTAATGAAAATGGTGTGCTATTGTTATGCAGTGATGCCAAAACATTTCACCAGAGACTTCATCAATATGTTTGGTGCCTTGCCCAGTTTCATGTGGTTTTACTTTTCTCCCCTCTTGCGGAAGAAAGCTACATGGAACATAGTGATCTTAGGGTTAATGCAAGCAAAAATCAGGCCTTAGAAAGATTCCCTTAACCAACTGAAAAGGAGATAATAAAGACTGCTGAGGACAACTGGGGTTGGGCTCTTGTCTGTATGGCTAATGGTGAACTCTCATTTTCAAAAGGCCCTGGCTCATGTTGGTGGATATTTACTCTCCAACTGAAATCAAAGGGACCACTTGTATGGGGAAAAGTGCTCCCCACCACTAGGAAGGCAATCACAATTGAGCCCTTTCAGTTTCTCATCTCCAGAGCATTATCATTTGTTTGTGGCGGCACCCAGAATATGCTAAGTAGCTTCCTCCATTCAAGAGGAGTGGATGGTCTCTTCTCCAAAGGGATTCACAATTTAAGGACCAAAACAGACAAGTAACTGCAAGGGAAATAAACAAGGAAGTTTTATATAACTCTGCTACAGTCTCTGCAGGCAGTAAGGCACAAACAGATCTCTAAATGCATCTCAGATTTCTTCTATGAATGCAAAAGAGGTGAGTGGTTTCCCCCGCCCCCCCAAGGGCAGTGAACTGTCTGGCCAAATCCCAACATCTTCTGGAAAGATCTAGGTCAGACAAGTATTTATTGCGAAAAAAAATCTACATGTTTCAACAGTCTATCACTAGCAAACTGTAATTGTGCACTGACTTATGCCTGGTACAAAATTTGATTGCAGTGGGATTGCAAAGGAGAAGGGATTAGGTTGGTCAAGAATTTGTCCCACAAAAGATAAATATATTTACCCATTTAAAATTATGGGTTGAATTCTGATCTATTAACCTTGTGTCCTGCCTTCGTGATTTGGCTGTGTAAGTGCCGGTTGAGTGAAGGGGTATGTAACGTGTTTGGTGAGAGGGAGGGTGGCCTAGTGGTTGAGAGGCCTAGGATATAGGAGACCTGGGTTTCAAGTCCCTGCTCCACCACAGACATCCTGTGTGGCCTTGGGAAAGTCAGCTAGCCTCTGTGCCTCAGTTCCCCAACTGCAAAATGGGCTGAATCTTGAACTGTCTGTCAGTCTGGATTCCAAAGCCAAGAACTCAGCAGAAGTTGGCTCTATCCCACCTTAGTGTTGGAAACAGCAGATGATGATGATGATGATGATAAACTTATGTGGTATTTTGAGCTTTGGAGTAGTAAAATACGTCCTTAGTTACCGCCTGAGTCACCTTCCCCCGTCATTGATATTAGTGGCAAAACTCACTGACTTCAGCGGTGCAGGATCACGCCCTTAAGCACTATTTAAGGCCTGAACCTACTCCCATGGCATTAAATGGCAGCAGCTAGCCATAGCCACTCACTAATGAGGTTGTGTTTGAGGTATTTTAGGAAAAGCAATTGAGGAACAATTACCAGCTAGAGTTACCCTATAGACAGCAATATGAAGTGAGTAACAGACTAGAAAGGGTGGAAGCACAAGTGGTGTTTAAGATAATTTTATTGAATAAGAACTGTCAGTATGAATGAACAATTGAACGGTTTCCAAAGCAGATCTAATTCAAAGAATTGACATTTCAATCCATGATGGCCTTTTTCCAGCGTACCCTCCATCTCCTAGCTAAGCCTGAGAGATGTACAGTGGAGTCATATATCTTTTCTTGTCCTCTGCCTCAGTCAAGCTTCTACATATGCAAATTAAGTTAGAGTCTAGATTGTTTTCAGAGCCAGAGGCCTGAACACCTCAACTCTAGAGAGAGAGTAATGTGACTCTCCTTGGTAGCTGGACACTAAATTGATACCTTCTTCTCACCTGTTATTCTCCAATGTCTAGCAGGAACCTGCTCACCAAAGTGGTAATAATAAAGCTCAGTGTATTTAGGAATGGATGAACTTTGTAGAGTTCAGTGTTTTGTGAACCCCTCTAACTGTGTTGGGGGGGTGGAAAAACTAGTTCAATATTGCTAACTTTTCCCCCTCTACAATTGACATACTTGTTTTGTCTCCCTGTCCTTCCCCCCAAGGTTAACAATGAAACTAGAAAAAATTAGCTTGTTTGTTTCCTTTGGAAATCTGTACTACATATTACTTGGTTTAGTGTAGGAATGCATAGCTCCCGAATCGCCAGCCCACGGGCGCGGCAAACTGCTCCCATGGCAACGACGCAGGAGTGACCTTCAACCCAGCGTCTGTGTTTGGGAAAAACTTTTGGCTGATTTGATTGTACCCTCACAGCTGGTGTTCACGCGCTCAAGAGATGGGTTCGTTATCTTATGTGCATGTATACTGCCTGGCTTTTCTATGCGCAGGAATGTAACCACTAAGAAGTGTTGTAAACAAAGTAAGGAGAGAAATAAAAACCCCAGGAAAAGTTTTCCTGGAGGCTTTTTGCAGGAGGCTTGTGAAGCTCTCTGGCTACCACAAACCTGGTGTTCTATTTCCTTTCCTGTGTCGTCACCACAGTTTAGAAAAGACCCCTGCCCACCTATTGAAATCTAGACTTATGTGCCCTATCAGACCTATTTTAAAATCGGAAGTCCCCACTGATCTCAATAGAGAGTTCTCTTTAAAAAGCAATGGTAGGATATAGAGCTGGCTGAAAAATTTCCAATGGAACAGTTTGCCACTGGAGAATGCTGTTCTGTGGGAACGTGTAAATTCTGTCAAAACTTCTGATAAAAACCAGGCAGGTGGGTGGGCTGCTCAGGATCCGTGGGTAGCCTTGCTCCAGGCCCAAATTATATGGAAAAATTCTGTTTCCGTTCTTCTGAAATGGAATTCTTCCAAAACGTGTGTTCAGTGGAAAACTTTGCATTTCCAACTCTTTGTTCCAATTTAGAATGGGGGAAAAAATGGAAAATGCAAAATTTCCCATGGAATGGAAATTCAGTTCCTACACAGTTCTTGCAGGATATGACATGCTGTATTTATTTCGTTTTCCCTTAGGGTTTTTCTTTCTGCCTCTCTGCTCCTTTTATGCAGCCTCTTGATTTTTCTTTCACTTCCTCTTTTTCTCCATTAATTGTTTTTTTCCTCCCTGCTTTGCAATCTTTTTTTTAAAAAATTGTCTTTTTTAAGTTAAACATGAGCCCGATAACATCTAAGTTTAATTTACAAACCCACATTGTTTGAGTGGATTTGAAATTTGGCTAGACAGGTTTGCCCATACCTACTTACTAAGCTCTCTACTGAGGCTAGTGTTAAAACTTCCTTTTTCTCTATGCTATATATTCTCACTTTTTTATTATCTTAACTTAGTGTTATATGCAAAAACTTTGACTCATGTAAAAACAATGTCATGGGTTGCCTGGCCTTCTTCATCCTCTGTAATGAGGGAGGGTTATTTGACACACAAGCCCCAAAACTGTGAAATGGCTTGTATATTTGATACTACTACATTACATTACAAGAGTTCCCTTCATACACACTTTTTCCCTTCAGCACAGCAAAAGTCTTAACTACTGTTATTAGTTTCCCTAACAGTCGCACAGGTTTTTTTAATATTGCTGCTTGTAACCTATGTGGACTTACCTGTGTGAAAAGTCCTGTTGTTAGTGGAATACAATAAAAAGAAACAGGCTTCTCAGAAGGAAAGGGAGTAAAAGGAAAAAAACCCAAGATTTTTTTACACTAACATTAAAGTTTTATAATACAGCCATTAAATTATCCTTAGAAGTGTGTTTAAAAAAGTCTTTGAGACAAATTCTGAAGTATTTATTCTACATTTATTCAGGCCTTACTATGGAACTGAAGCAAATGGAGTTTGCTTGATTGAGAACTAAGGGTAAAATTGTCAAAAGTGTCTAAGTGATTTAGGATCCTAAATACCATTTTCAAAAGTGATTTAGGCCCAGATATTCAAAGGTATTTCTGGGCTTAAGCCACCTTTAAAACTGAGATATGAGGTAATTTTTTTTTCAAAAGTGCCTGTAAAAACTGTGGGCCAGATTCTTTCCCCTAGTCCAAGGCATGGGGAGTCCTCAGCTGGCATAGAGCTGATGTAGCCAGCTCCCCTGTCACCCCTCCCTCCCCCAAAAAGTGCCCAGTCAGGGTATATCAGGTAATCTAAAGCATGCAAGAGCCAGCTCAGGACTGGCTGCAGTGTCCAGGTGCCACGTTGACTGACACACCTGGCTGTCTCTAACTGATCCTGAGTGCAACAAAAGACTGTGATCCTCTGCCTCTGAATCTGTTCTAACTTACACTGGTGGGAGAAGAATGAGATCCTGAGTACGGAGCCTCAGAATTGACTCTTGGCTGCTTTGTGCCTTGAGATCCAAACACTGAGGAACAAAAGGACTTTCCCTGGACAATAGACCCTCAGCTGCTGTAACTTGGAATATGTAGCTCTATCGACTTCAGGAGAGCTTCCCCAACTTATATCAGCTGAGAATCTGGCTCACTGTATTTATTATTGCTGTGTCAGCAGTTCCATCACTATAATTTTAATCACATTGCATCTAACAAGACTACCGCAGCTGTACCACGGAGATTATTTCCTAAGAGCAGCTTCTCTTCTTGGTCAGAGAGCATCATGACCTTCTGGTATCATTGGACAATCTCCAGAAGTTGCAAGTGACTGGAAACAGAGGCTGTGACAGTGTACCCCATAAGGCTTTATGGGGTGGGGGGTGCTTATAAATGTATGTATGACATAACTGGAATATGTTTTGTGCTGTCTGTGCCATGTAACATATCTCCGTAAAGGTTATGGTCTACTATATCTATTCATCCTATTTGTACACGTATATAATTTTCTACTTGAGGTTAAGAATATGGGCTGTATACTTGCTTGGTTTCTAAGTAAGCTTTGTGAGGCATTTGGTCAGTTTCTTTAGGAAGGAATTCACAAGGTTAAGTACCTAATCAGGAAGCACTTGGGGAACAATGCATCTTGGAATATTCCAATCCACATAAGAAGTCTTCCTGGAGACATGCAAGATACCATGTGGACAATGGCTTCGGCCTGTAAAGTCTGAGTCATGCAGGGACATGTGACCAGTAGCGTAGCTAGTGGGGTGCAGGGGAAGCAGCCGCTTCCCCTCAGCACATTTTCCATAAGCGGGGCCCACGCGCCGCTCTGAAGCTTGGACTGCCGGGCGGGGCTGGGCTCCTGCAGGCAAGGGAGGGCAGCATGCCTGGAGGAGCCATGGGGAGGGGGCGGCACGACCGGAGGAGCGAGGGGGCCCGCAACTCCTTCCCCCCCCCCCCCCCCCCAACATTGGGGCGGGAGGGTTGGCGGACGGGCCCCTTGGAGCGCTCTGCGATGCAGAGGCAGCGGC
>NW_020664419.1:60531212-60532483 GCF_002925995.2 Terrapene triunguis | reverse complement strand
AGACAACTTTGATGCGGACGGTTTGGCGGACGGGCCCCTTGGAGCGCTCTGCGATGCAGAGGCAGCGGCAGAGCCCGTGCATGGTGGCAAGCTCCGCGCACAGCCCACTGCGAGGGCGGCTCGGTGCCCGCCCTGCCTCCTGCACTGACCAGGTCCCGGGGCGCCCCCGGTGCAGGAAGGGTCTCCCCCGCCTCCTCGCGGCAGCCACACCGGGCGGACCAGCGGCTGGTCACTCCCAGCAGGAGCCTCGGCGCCGCCCTCGGCTCACCGGAATAAACCTCCCCCAAGGAGGGGAGAGCGCTTCCCCCCTCCCGCCACGGCCTGTCAGTGCAACCCGCCCACAGTCAGGCTCCACCAGCAGCCCCGGGCAGGGCAGCGCCCCCGGGCTGAGCGGGCGAGCCGGGCTGCAGCTCGCTTGGACCGTGCCTGGCGGGGCTCGCTGCCTTCTGCCCCCACCCCCCAAGGGTAGGGCCAGCGCTGAGCCTGGGCTGGTGCTGCATGCGGCGAGCCCCTCCGAGGCAGTGACAGCGTGAGGGGCACCATGGGAACCCAATTTGCAGCCAGCCTGCTCCGCCCCCCTCCCCCAAGATGTGGGTTTGGAGACCGGAACTGAGTGGGGAGATGCCCCGGTGTCCCGCTACGCAAGAGCCACTTGCACAAGCAGGTCGGACGACACAAAAAGCGGCTCCCCCCTCACCCGCACAAACACCACGATAGCTCTGTGCTCCTGGAACAGGGCCCCGAACGGAATCCTCTGCCCATCTCCGTCCACCACCAGGCGCCAGGCGGCGTCTCGCAGCTCCCCCGGCTCCTGGCCGCTGAGCCGTGCGCGATCTCGGCTACCGATTTGCCATGTGATCGGGGCTGCTGGGAGATTTGCCATGGTGGGGTTTGCTCTCTGCTGCTGGCTGGGCCGGGCCTAGCGGCCGGGCCCCGGAAAGAAGCAGCGGAAGGGCAGGCAGCAGACTCCCAGGCTCTCCTGGTCCCTGGGGCAGCTCCAGCCCCCTCTGCACAGAGAGCCCCGGGGACCCCAGCCCACTCCCATCCCCTTCCCCAAGCTCCATACCCCGTGTACCCCTCCCATGTACCCCATGCCCCTGCCTTTCCCTCCCCTTCACCTCCCCTCGTATCCCGTCCTCTGCCACCTCCCTACATCCTCCCCTCCACCTCCCCTCAAGTCAAACCCCCGTCCCCCTCCCTCCACATCCTCCCCTCCACCTCCCCTCAAACTCCCTGTCCTCTGCCAGCCTCCCTCCCACGGGGGGGGGGGG
>NW_020664419.1:60385955-60531112 GCF_002925995.2 Terrapene triunguis | reverse complement strand
GGGGGGGGGGGGCGGCGTGCCCGGAGGAGCGAGGAGGGGTGCAGCATGGCCACAGTGTGGCCCGAGGAGCCAGCCAAGGGGGGGGGGCACGGCATGGCCAGAGGAGGAGCCAGGGGCATGGCCAGAGGAGGAGCCAAGGGGGGGCGCCTTTTTTATGTTTGCTCCCCCTGCTCTTAGAACCTGGCTACGCCACTGCATGTGACTTGCCCAGGTGACTCCAGAACTCCATCTTGGAGCTGGACTTTGCAGAGGAGGGAGGAGGGGGGGTCTCAACCCACAAGAGAGAGTCTATTTAAACCCGTGGGAGACCCCTCCATTTTGTCTTCAGCTGGCTAAAGAAGGAGCCTCTCCACCCCCCCAGGATACTCGAAGGAAACTGGAACAAAGGACAGTAACTACAAGGGGTGTGAGTGATTGCTGGACCCAGGCTAAAAGGAGATTAGCCTGTAAAAGGGAGCATTCTGGAACTGGTGAGGAACTTATCTGTATTTAGTTTGATTAGACATAGATTTGCGCATTTTATTTTATTTTGCTTGGTGACTTACTTTGTTCTGTCTGTTACTACTTGGAACCACTTAAATCCTACTTTCTGTATTTAATAAAATCACTTTCTACTTAGTAATTAACTCAGAGTATGTATTAATACCTGGGGGAGCAAACAACTGTGCATATCTCTCTATCAGTGTTATAGAGGGCGAACAATTTATGAGTTTACCCTGTATAAGCTTTATACAGGGTAAAACGGATTTATTTGGGTTTAGACCCCATTGGGAGTTGGGCATCTGAGTGCGAAGGACAAGCACACTTTTGTGAGCTGTTTTCAGGTAAACTTGCAGCTTTGGGACAAGTGATTCAGACCCTGGTTCTGTGTTGGAGCAGACGGGAGTGTCTGGCTCAGCAAGACAGGGTGCTGGAGTCCTGAGCTGGCAGGGAAAACAGAAGCAGGGGTAGTCTTTGCACATCAGGTGGCAGCTCTCAAGGGGGTTTCTGTGATCCAACCCGTCACAGAGGCCTTGCATGCATCACTTGCAGCCCAAACCATCTACAATGTGTAGATGAAAACATGCAGGCATAAACTTTGTGTGAGTGATTCTGAAGGGGGCCTTCTGTTAATATAAATAATCCAAATCTGTTCCCAGTGAGGCAGCTACTAGCAACTATACCTGGGTTCTTCACCAGTATCTGTTTAGAATTTCATAAAAGACATGAAAGAAGCAGATATCTTCCATGCCTTTTATGATCCTCCTGACTCTTCTCCCCTCAGAAAGCAGTCATATATCTTGTCTCATGTAGTCATTCTGTTTGTCTGCCTCCCCCATTTGACGGAGTCTTAATCTGAGCACCTGAACGGGAATCTGAGAAGTTTCAGAAACATTGTTTGGTAGCTGGGCCTGTGTATTTTGTGGTACCATGGCTGAGATATTTGCAGTGTAATCCACCTCTTGCTGCAGAACTGTGTTCCTGAATCTAAGGTATGAAGAAAATCTTGAGAACATGAACAGGTCAGTGTAACTGATTCAGTGTTATCTTCCTAGATCTATAACAGCCTGAAACAATATTTCAGGGATGTGAACTGCCCCCTCCATCTCACTAGGTTATTGACTCTGAATTCTAATGAAGCCAATTTAAATGTTAATGCTTAACTATTTCAATGTTGAACACCTTAGCAGAATGGTCCAGCTGATGTGCTAATCCCACAGTTTTAAACTATTTTCCATTCTTCTCTGAATGTGAAAAGATCCAACTGTCCCCTATTCAAAAACAGACAGTTTCCCCCAACAGCTTCTTTGATGCAATTGTATGAAGTAATACAAAAATGCACAGCATATTGAAAACTAAAAGTGAGGGTGCAGCATAATAAATTAAACACAAGCTCTACTACACTGATTGGATTGCTGATGTTCCTATTTAATTCATTTAAAACCTCGGTTTTTAAAATTGAACTAATGCTGCTGCTGTATTGCCCAACTGCCATATTCAAGTATAACAGAATCCAGGGAATTTGCCACAGAATCTTGTTACTGAATACACGGAGCCTTGGGGATTAGCAGTGGAGGAGTATCTTTAATTTGCTGGTGCTATTTCTGCTAGTAGACCAAGACTGCAAAACTCCCCTTGAACTCTGATAGTTGGAGCAGTGGGGAAATAGTTTTTACTTTTGTGTAATGACCCATCCACTCCCAGTCTTTATTCAAGCCTAATTTAATGGTGTTCAGTTTGCAAATTAATTCCAGTTCTGCAGTTTCTCGTTGGAGTCTGTTTTTGAAGTTTTTTTGTTGGAGAATTGAGACTTTTAGGTCTGTAATTGAGGGACCAGGGAGGTTGAAGTGTTCTCCGACTGGTTTTTGAATGTTATAATTCTTGACGTCTGATTTGTGTCCATTTATTCTTTTGCGTAGAGACTGTCCGGTTTGGCCAATGTACATGGCAGAGGGGCATTGCTGGCAAATGATGGCGTATATCACATTGGTATCACAGTGGTACATGTGCAGGTGAACGAGCCTCTGATGGTGTGGCTGATGTGATTAGGTCCTATGATGGTGTCCCTTGAATAGATATGTGAACAGAGTTGGCAACGGGCTTTGTTGCAAGGATAGGTTCCTGGGTTAGTGTTTTTGATTTGTGTGCGGTGTGTGGTTGCTGGTGAATATTTGCTTCAGGTTGGTGGGCTGTGTGTATGTGAGGACTGGCCTGTCTCCCAAGATCTATGAGAGTGAGGATAGGTTGTAGATCCTTGATGATGCGCTGGAGAGGTTTTAGTTGGGGGCTGAAGGTGACGGCTAGTGGCGTTCTGTTACTTTCTTTGTTGGGCCTGTCCTGGAGCAGGTGACTTCTGAGTACTCTTCTGGCTTTGTCAATCTGTTTCTTCACTTCAGCAGGTGAGTATTGTAGTTTTAAGAACACTGGATAGAGATCTTGTAGGTGTTTGTCTCTGTCTGAGGGATTGGAGCAAATGCGGTTGTATCTTAGAGCTTGGCTGTAGACAATGGATCGTGTGATGTGGTCTGGATGATTTTTCCCCTGCTGTTACTGACACTTTCTTGTCAACTGTTTGAAATGGGCCATCCTGATTATCACTACAAAAGTTTTTTTTTCTCCTGCTGATAATAGCCCACCTAAATTGATTAGTCGCATTAGAGTTGGTATGGCAACACCCATTTTTTCATGTTCTCTGTGTGTATATATATTTTCCTACTGTATTTTCCACTGCATGCATCCGATGAAGCAGGTTTTAGCCCATGAAAGTTTATGCCCAAATAAATTTGTTAGACTCTAAGGTGCCACAAGTATTCCTCAGACAGAGGTAGACACTCTTTCAGATTCACTCACCCCAATGGCTTTAGGAAATCTTGTGGCTTTGGCTCTTGTTTTGTTACAGAAATAGTTGCGATGGAAGACTTTAAGTAACTATTGTTATATTTCTTGGGAAATCCTTTCCTTTCTGCTATAGTTTGTTTGATTTTGTTGCTCAGCTCAGTTAATCTTTTATTTTTCAAAAAAATCATTTGTGAGCAATTTAAAATAAAAATGAAAAAGTATTTTAAAAGCTATAAACAACCTTTTGGGTTCTGTGGGGGTCTTTTAGTTGGCGCCAGTTAAAAGAAAAACTCCTACAGTTCAAGCAGTCAATTTGTTTTGGTTTTGTTCTTTGGTTTATTTTATAGTTGCAGATGCTGGGTGGGTGGGGAACAACTTCATTTTTTCCCTGTTACATCTGTCATTTCATCAGTTTGTTTTTCTTTCAGAAATGGTTGGTGTTGATTTCAGCACTGCTGTCAGTTATTATTCCATGCTGTCCAATCCCTCACCTCAAAAACACACTAACGTAAATTACACTTTGAATAAGAGGACTGGGACTTTATGCTTAAAATATCCACAGTCTGTGTGCACCAATAGATACCAACATCTTCTGAACAGCAGCATCCCTCTTTCTCTTCCTGCCTGATCCATTCTGATAAGCATGAGGGAGATTTTCTTTTACTAATGGGCTCCAAGTTCTTCCTTTTTTCCCCAGCATCAGTCAGCCTGCAAAAATGGCCAATGTCCAGCTGAAACAATGGGCCCACTTCTCTGCTGCATTGAAATCAACAGAAGAAATCTAGCCTCATTGTTTTAATTGGGGCTAGGATTGCACCTAGTAGAGCTGTGCCAGTTTACATGACTGGAGAATTTCGCTCCATATTTCTCCATCTGCTTGGAGAGGTCACTATTTTACAAAAAGGGAGGCTGGAAGCTAGTCCCTTCCCCATAATTTAGAAGGGCGTCTGCCAAGATGTCCTATGTCCAGGTCTAGACAATATCTTCTCTTCCTCTGAGTAATTTTGACCACTGCCTCCCTTCTCTGACCTACCCACCCCCAGAGGATTGGGACCCCATTACCACACAGAAGTAAACATGGAGAGGGGAAAAAATAACGATACTTTGCATTTCCTACAGCCAAGCAACTAGACCAGGGAAGCATGCAGATGGGGACCGTGACAGGAAAAAGAAGGCCCAGCCCATCCTAAGGATGGAACTCTGGTCATAGGCCCTTAGAACAGAGCTAGGGAAAATACTACTGGCAATGCAGAGACTATCGGTTTCCTCTGACACTGCTACTTTCCCAATGTGTGGGGTCCCTGTTACAAGTGGACATCAACACTATACTTTAATTCAGATAGAGAGTAAAGAATACTATATGCAGGGGGGAGGGATAGCTCAGTGGTTTGAGCATTGGCCTGCTAAACCCAGGGTTGTGAGTTCAATCCTTGAGGGGGCCACTTAGGGATCTGGGGCAAAATCAGTACTTGGTCCTACTAGTGAAGGTAGGGGGCTGGACTCGATGACCTTTCAAGGTCTCCTCCAGTTCTAGGAGATAGGATATCTCCATTAATCTAAAAATGGGAACCCATGTGTGCTAAATGGGCAAATTCAGGCCTAGTATATCCAGGTGCAGCTGCCATGGACAACTCTAGGCCAAATTTAATGATGATTTAAACAGTGGTGTAAGTTCCATGTGGGTGTAAGTGGGTCAGAAAAAGGGTGTAAGGAGGTGGAGTGGAAAAGCAGCATCATGCTGGCATTCAGTGATTATGCAGAAAATTACAAAATGAGGTGGGCAGAAGACTAATAGGATGGGGAAAGAAAGTGGTCAAGGGGCATGAGCTGAGCCTGTGTTTCCCGAGCTGCAAAGTCATTTTAGCATACACTCTCTCACATGCGTAACACACCTGAATGTGACATTTGGAAACATGGCATTAGGCTTGCTGGTAGGTGAAGGAGTCAGTACAGTCAATGATTCAGTTTGTGCCCCATTTGTGACATCCTGGGAGTATGCCCATCTCTTTGCTACAAGATGAATTATCCACATACATTGGCCAAGACTGCAGGTTCAACAAAAGCTACAGACATAAATGTAGAAAAGTCACCTTTCAAATAGTGGTTTGTTTTGTATTTGACTTGAGGGAATAAAACCTTGGAGCTTTTATTTTATATTTAAATGGTACTTCATTAAAGTGTATTTAAAAGGCTTGATAAAGTATTTTCTCACAGTGAGATTAAAATATGGCCCATTAATGTGGTGCTGATTTATGTGGCCACTTTGATGGTGAGGAAGTTTAATTAACAATAGTTGTATTTCTGGAAAAGAATTTTAACAAGGTGTTCTGCATATGAAAAATACAGAAGTCCCTTTGTTCTAAACAGCCTCCACAGGGGTATACAAGGAGTTTTATTGCTCACTGTACTTGTTTTGATAAATCAGTAGGTTACTTTGAGCAAGCAACCAGAGCAAGATCATAATGTTACAGAATGTCAGACCTTGACCAACTAAGAGAACAATTTCACCATTATTAAAGAGTTGTCAGATGTTTTCTTACATAGATGTGATATCTTAAACTGACATTTATTTTGGGAGACACTCTTTTACTTGTTGGTGGAAATAGCACCTGGAAGCCCAGATTTCAGCAGATGTGTCTTTTTTCCATCTTTGAAACACTAGAAAGCTTTATCCGTCTGTATTTGCTGTTGACTTTGCCACAGTGGTCCAGCTTTGCTGCTATTCTAGGTTACTCTAATAATCATTCTGTGGGCTCCATGATAACTCAAGGGTCCCTTCCCAGGAGATTTAGTGGTGAAACTGATCAAGAGCAGGATGAATATTTTGGGAACATTTTCATTAAACTCTGTTCCCTTTTTGATTAATTTCAATTTTTTTTAACTAGTTCTAATTAGTTCTAGCTGGTTACCTGTTCTGTGAGCAGTTACTACTCTAGCTAAAATAAAGGAGACAAACAGTTATCCCAGGAACTCCTAACCTACACAGCTAGTACTGTACTCTGAACAGACATGTTACAGCAACTTATGAAATATTAATATGCCTTACAGCCTTCTGGGTAACTGCCAAAGTAACTCATTTCAGTACATATTCCCACTCTATGAAATAGGTACTTGTCTTAGAAGAACTGGTAGCATTCCATAATAAATCAGTTGTTAATGAGTATTAAAGTCATATTGATACCAAAGGAACAAAATACGTTTCTAATATAAAACCATCATGTAAAAGCAGGCACAGGAGTTAACAGATACTGACCATGTGACAAGGGTATATAGCCTTTTGGTAATCCTGACCCATGCCATATGACTGATGACACGGAATAAAGACCAGTCTCTTCCCAGCAAGGCATGTGTCTTCTTTATTATGCAGCCTAATACAGTTATCACAATATGAATACAAGAAAGCAGCTAGAGAGTTCACATGTTCACAGTCCTTTATCACTTGTCCATATGCAGTAGTTGCTCTTCATGTACTAATGACACAGCGGGGATACATTACAGTCCAGTCCATCTAGGAGCATGGAATTTCTATTCCTGATATACAGCGACATAGAATTCCCTATCTAAGTATCTAAACTACCCCCTTGGCATCTTAACCATGATATTCCTAATCAGATATTTAGGCTTGACAGAATTAGAATTTTATTTTTTTAATAATTTTGATAGATAATATCGATGTTTATCTTTAAGCATTTTTAAAATGTTTTATTGATTTAAACATTCACATTTCACAAAATTATGGGTTTTATTTAAACAGTTAACTGTTTTTTCAATTTTTTTCAATTTAAATGTCCACAGTTGTAGGAAATTATGGACGGTCAGACAATAATTATTTAATAACTGTAGATGTTGAGATTCAAAAGTCAAACATTAAAATACAAATTGTCAACATCACATGTCAAAATATACAAAGTAAATATCCTTAAATCAAACTTGATTATGTTCTCAAGCAGCATTTTTCTTACTTTGCGCAGCTGTATATTTCATTTATCGATGGAATTTTTTTTGTTGGTTTGTGTATGTGTAGTGAAATTGACATTTACCAATAAAAGTTTAATCCTTCCAAGGCTACAGCTAATGTATAGGGTGAAGGGCCTTTCTGTTCCACAATCTGAAGCAAACCACTACATTTAGTTTGTCTTTTTTCTTTTCTTTTTTTAAACAAATCTATTTTTAAAATATACTTTTAACAAAGGACAAGACTGCAATTCTGAATATTTCAGCATGTCATTGTATGCCAAAGTTATTTAAGTGTTGCCAGCCCTTGCAATTTTATCATAAATCTCATTATACTGCTGTTTTTCTTTAAACCCCAGCTTATGTGATTCTGTGAGAATTTCTGCTTTCACTTTTTGAAATAAGTTTGATTGTGGAGAAAAGCTTGAATATGCAAACCTTAAAGGTTCAAAAACCAAAAGTCAAATAAAAAGATCCAAAATGTATATAGTAGTTTTGACATTGACTTCAACAGGGCCAGGATTTCCCTGTTGTATTCTGTTTTCAGTTCTGCCACTGACCTGCTGTGTGATATTGGGCAAGTCATTTAATCTCTCTGGCCCTTTTTCCCCTTCCCTTTGTTTTATCTGTTTTGACTGTAAAATATTTTGGGCAAAGACTGCCTCTTGCTATGTATTTGTACAGTGCCCAGCACAATAGAACCCTGAACTTGGTTTGAGTCTCTGGGCACTACCGTAATACAAATGAAAACAGAATGAATGTATTCCTGAATTTATTGGCACAATATTCTACTGCACACAGTGTGACCCGTGACAGTGGAGACAGAGCTTAAACACATGAGTTAATTCTCTGCATGTGTTGAAATCAGTAAAAGGGTTGATTCCAAGAAGAGGGTTACCATTTTTCACAACATGGAACTCAACAGCTATGCAAGTGTAATGCATCACAAAAGCATGAAGAGTGCTTTCTTCATATAAGTCACCAAATGTAGTTCATAGCATGCAAAACTGAACACTGAAAAAAAAATGCAGGTAATTAGATTCAAGTAGAGCCTGCCAGTTCTGAATCTCTGTGTCTTACCCTGAGTTCAATGAATCAGCTGTGGAATGAAAAAAAAATTAATTCTTTAGATGGGTATGGGGAAGAGGCTGGATTTTCCCTTTTAATCTTTAAAGTGAATCAGAATCAGACAGCAGAATTTGTACACCCATAATGATAATGTTCAGGGACCATCTGAGGGAGCAAGAGGGCAGTTGGGTTTCAATGCCCCTTTTTTTGGGGGGGGGGGGGACTTTCTGTTAAAATGTTTCAGAGTGGTAGCCATGTTAGTCAGTATCAGCAAAAAAAATGAGGAGTCCTTGTGGCACCTTCGAGACTAACAAATTTTATAAATAAATATTTATAAATAAACTTGTTAGTCTCGAAGGTGCCACAAGGACTCCTCATTCTTTTTGTTGAAATGTTGGCACTGATGTCACATATGATCATGGTTTTTATTATGTGAACAATTATCCAACCTTCCAATGAGATATAATGGACCAGATTCCCTGGCATACTGCAGGCGCTTTGCACAGAGCCAGCTCCTCCATCATCACTTTTCTTGCCAGGGGTGTGTGGACAGAGCATTATTATGCTCCAACTATTTTCAGCCAGCAGATGGCCCTGTGTATTGGGAAAAAAACCCATGAATTCTTCAGTTCTCCTAAGGGTGAAAGTTATAATTAAAAATGGGGATCAATTAGTTTTCTTTTGTATTGGAAAGAAAAATCGTGAGGCAAATGGCAGTTACAAAAGTTAAACTATGCAGGTGAGATCAATATGGGAGGTAACAAAACCAAATTATTTATTTAGTGTTCTGAGTTAACAGATTAACACTATATTTGTGCTAGAATTATGTAGCACATTATGCACTGCTATGTGCAGAAGCCCCATTTCTTCTGGTTTCACAGAAGAACAGTGTTTTGCAGTTTGATGTATTGTTCTTATAAAGCTACCATAATCTGGAGCATCCTGAATTACTGGGCCAGTTCCAAATCATGGTCACCCTACAGCAGCTTGACTTCTGCCTTTAGACTAAGCTATATGCTTTATTTTTACAACTGAGGTCTTCTCTTTATCCACTAAACTGATACAACTTCCCTGTCAACTGCATCTATATTGACCCAGCTAAGTCCTGGAGCAGCCATATGTAACTCTGAGAGAGTAGTTCTGGAGCTTACGCGATTACCCCAGGTCTGGATTTACCTCAGTATGTCCATTTAAACCTTTGCCCATTTGGATGGTCTTTTCTGTTTTGTGATTCCTCATTCCCTGGTGACACTGGGTACTACCAATTCATAGCTTATATGAAAATATAAATTACTGTCAAATTGCAACTTTTTGAACTGGTGCCTATAGATAAAGGCTCCATTTCCATTGTCCATGTCCTGAGAGATCCAACTTCCTCCAGAAGGACTTTTATTATGATTTTTAAAGAAAGGGTGTTGTCTATAGAAAGACTAAAAATACAGTAACGAGAAGCACGTTGTTAACCATTTTTCCTCAGTTCTTGTTAGTTTTCAGCTGAACTTTTTCAGTTTTTGGCTGAAAATGTTAAGTTTTTGGCTACTGAAAACCAAAATCTTTTCAGTTTTTCAATGAAAAGTCACAATTTTCACAGGATTTTTTTTTCTAACCAGCTTTATTTCATAAGCAGATAAATCTATTAAAATGAGAAAGGATCATGGAACTCTTATCAGTTTTTTATTTCTATTGAGATTATTGCTATTGTTCTAATTGATACACACATTTTCCATATTAGGGGCTAGATTGTACAATCCATACACACAATGATGAACAGTTGATAGGGCTGCTGGTGTGAGTCAGGGCTCTCTAATTTACCTCCCAAGTATCAAGTTTGAAACACCAAACTCAACTGGTTTTAAACCTTACTGTAATTCTCTTTGCAAAAACGGATACATTTTTATGCCTTGAAAATCCAATAATCATATGCTTCAATACTCTTTTTCTTTTTAAAAAAAAATCAATGCCTGCAGCTCACTACTTATGAACAAGTACAATTTTTTAAAAAAATATGTGACATAAGAAAACTGCACAAAAGTAAACTCTTTAGAGAAAATAGGGTATTTTGCATTTATATATATTCCAGCTTTTGCTAACAATGGAAATAAATTGCATTAGTAGGCACATTTTATAGAAAGATGAAATTTGCATGAGAGGAAATTAATAACTATCCATTTCAATCTGGGATAAACAGTTGAACTAGCAATGCAGTCTGGACTATTGCACTAAACTATTTGCATGCCTGTAATTATTCTAATTTTCCACTGGATGTCAATAGTGCTTAACACAAACATTGGCTCTGAATTCATTGCTAAAGCAGGAAGAAGCCTGTGCTTTTAAAGAATGTGCTTTACTCTGACTGTTTTAACACTGAGTTATGTAGTGGCAATTGTCACTCTAGGTGAAATTCTGGTCCTCTTGCACTTAGTGGGAGTGTTACCATTGACTTCAATAAGGCCAGGATGTTATGCCTGCCACTCCCCACGCAACCATAGTTAAGGTTGCAACTAAGGTCTTGTCTTCACTACGGAGGTAAGTCGACCGATGGTATGCTACTCCAGCTAGGTGAATCTACGTATCATCACTGCGCTGCGTCGATGGGAGATGCTCTCCGGTCGACTTCCCTTACTCTTCTCGGAGAGCTGGAGTACCGGGGTTGACCGGAGAGCTCTCTGCCGTTGATTTAGCAGGTCTTCACTAGACCCACTAAATCAATCCCTGCTGCATCGGTTGCAGCAGCATCAATCTCCCCATAGTGAAGACTAGCCCTAAGTTTCCATTATAAGCCTGATTTTTGCCCCTCTCTCTCCAGAATCCACAAACGGAGGAATATCAGCCACAAAACTAGAAGGTTACATCACAGAGGAAGGTATAAGTTTTATGCCAAATTGAAATGAATTAGACAAAGGGCTCTGGAATTATGGCATTCTAAAAACAGAAGTTCCCCAGTGTTCAAAATGTCTTCTAATGCTTTTCTCTCTGTTTGTACAGAAAGGCACAGCTCATACTTCATTTACAGGACTCATCTGGCTGTGATACAGTGCACAGGACCAAAGATGAATTGATGAAACTCACATTTTAAGCTGTTAAGTTTGTATGGTAAATAGTAAAGTTAGAATGGGTCATTGGCTCAGACAAGTTTACTTTAGAGAGTCACATGACTGCTAGAAACCTAAACTTTCTTAAAAAAAAAAGAAAACCCCAAACACATTTCTGACCCTTTTTCCTGGTTAAGACACACTGCAAAATTACTTTCTTGCATCATCCACTTCTACTACAGTTCTCTAACCCTCAGCAGGGAAGGGAGTGTTGCATAGGCACTGATGGAGGAGCCAATGGTAACATGATTCCTGAAGCAGAAGTGGTTCCAGAGGGAAATTAAGACCCTGTAACACAATGGAGGCGGTCAAAGCTCCCATTCCCTGCAGATCTATGAGATTTGAAAGATGTAGCTTGTGGTTCCTCTGAAACCCCTAATGTCTCTTTCACAAAGAGAGCATTGCATCAGTAACTCCATGAGGTGAACATGAGCTCTCTATTGCCCTCCTGTTTGTTTTACCACAGATGGGAACTTTATGAAGAGAGTAGAATATATTAATGTAGGTGATCATGTATGAGTTAACAGAAGATAAGAAAGACAAAGTGGGTGAGGCAATATATTTTATTGGACCAACTACTGTTGGTGAAAGAGACAAGCTTTCAAGATTGTTGTCTTAGACCAAGAGAAGTTAGTCCAATTAAAGATAATTCCTCATTGCCTTGCATCGCTCATATCCTGGGCTCAACATGTATACAGCAACGTTGCAATTAACAAATATATTGTTTAAGGGCCGAGGCGGCTCCAGGCATCAGCGCAGCAAGCGCGTGCCTGGGGCGGCAAGCTGTGGGGGGCAGCGTGCCGGTCGCCGTGAGGGCAGCAGTCAGGCCGCCTTTGGCGGCATGCCTGCAGGAGGTCTGCCGGACCCGCGGATTCGGCGGCAATTCGGCGGCGGGTACGCCAAAGTCGCGGGACCAGCAGACCTCCCACAGAAATGCCGCCGAAAGCCGCCTGATTGCCGTGCTTGGGGCGGCAAAACACATAGAGCCGCCCCTGTTTAAGGGAAGAGAAAAATCCAGTACTTTTGTTGGCAAGTGACTGTGAAAGACAACCAGTTAAATATGGAACATTTAGCAGTCTAAGGGTTTTTTAAAACTAACATGTGTAGGAGATCAGCAGAAAAAAAATTGTAGAAAACAAAATGAACAAAAATGGTGTTTCAGTGATTGAGCCTCCAAAGCTGAGTTGGTGCCAGTGGCACCCCATGCTTCTCTTATTCTGCCTAACGGTGCTTGTGGTATTTAACTTTCATAAGGATTTAATGTTTGACACAGTGACAAGATTTTTTCCAAGCATGCATGCAGTGTTTTTCTATAAACTTTTTGGCATATTTATTCAAAATGAACTTTATTTAAAGTTGTTGTAATCACATACATACATTGGCTACTAGCCACAGGGTTCTAGCTATTAATCATATGCCAGAATCCATGGCAGATGTAAAAATTAAGTTTTATTTATCAAACTTGCTCATTTGAAATAGCAGACCAAGAAATTTAGTTTGCATCTCAGGGTTTGATTTTTCTTACATATTGTTGGCAATGGATTCAGGGAATTAGAAAGGTGTAAATCATATTTCTGCTTGTTCCAGACATTGTTGGCACAAAGCTAAAATTATTTTTCCATAAATGCAAAACCCATTGTTTTGATGGCCTCTGTTTTCCCTGCCAAATTATACAACTAATGTTATTTCTTCAGTCTAACACTCTTTTCTATTATAATACCATCTTTCAAGTCACAATTGAAATGTATTTCCAGTTACAGTCATCAGACCAAAGGCATGCCAACGCTGGCAGATAATTCAGATCCATAGTCTCCTGTGGAATGAACAGGGGACTGTGGTTACTATGCTCCAGAAAGAAACGGATGAAAGGGCATTTACCTGACTTGAGAAAAATAGATTTATAAGGCAGATAATTTTAAAACAGTTATTTCTAGTAGGTCATTGGTTCCCTCTAGTGTTTTATCAAATGGGAAATTATGTATCTGCCCTTTTAATTAAGTGAAATAACTTCCCTTGTGTAACACACCCAAGTCCTAATCTTGAAAAGATTTGTTCGTATGTTTAACTTTATGCATTGAGAACAGTGGCACTAAAGTCAATTCTGGCAGATGAGAGGTGCCATAGTGGAAGTATTTGCAGGGGCCTTGTGTTTTGTTATTCACTAATATATAAAAAACTCCTGCAGTGTGGACTTCCTTGAGCTTTATATTAAAAAAATTACCCACAAAAGAAGAGGGGGAAATAACATTAACAAAAGTAACATGTCAGGGTACAGAAACACTCTTACCATTTGAGGGTTGCAGATTTTTTTCTCATACTTATTTTATTTTTAAGTTGGTTTTGCTTTTTAAAGTAGTATCTCTATATATACACATTATATACGAGTATAAGGACACAACTCAGTCCAAATTGTCTTCTGTTTGGAGTGTGTATGTGCAAACCTTACAAAGTTTGGGCTTTGTTAGATGTGTATTCAGATTCTAAAAGGTTTCATCATACTTCTTATTGCTCTTTAGAATTATGAGAGTACTGTCGATCTGTAGTTCCATATAGACTCTTACTGCGTAAAAATGAGAGTTCCTTTCTTGAACAGCTTATAAACCTTTCAGCTCAGATACAGAGGGTATCAGACACCAGTTCAGATGCAGGAAGATGTGCAGATCCCTTTGGAGAGGAGATTAGCATAAGAGGGCTTCATGAAGGAAGCGAGTTTAAGGAAAGTGTTTGATGAACAGAGAATAGAAGAATGTCCCAAACATATAGGGCATCAAGAAAGATTAAGCTTTAAATTAAAATATTAAATGTTCTGTCCTGAGAAACAGAAGCAACATATGGGTTAAGGTTAATATCGTCAGTATCCCGGGGAGTTGCAGCCTCTCTTATTTATTCCAAATATATAACATGGCAGTGTAGCATAGCTCACTGTGCACAACAGGGTCCTCCTGTGTAATGAATAGCTGTTAATAGACATTCACATTAAAAATTGAAACATGGTTGAAGGGAACGATCTGCCTCCCAGCTGCTAAACAGTTCACCAGGAAAATGAGAGGTTAAACCCCAAGATTCTTATTTTGTCATGAGGCATAAATCCAGAGAAGCTCCACAGAAGACCATGGAGTTATTCTTGGCTTACAACAGTCAACCTCAGATCAGGAGCTGATCAGTGCACCCCTGCTGCTATCATGTGTTCAGGGATCCTCAGGAGAAGGATTGAAATCATGCACATGTTATGCACCAGTGTCTTTCAAGGTCTCAAACAGCTGGGGTGCATATCACAAGTCAGTTGTGGTACTCAGCTGTATTACTGTATCTATTTGTTGGTGAATGCTTATCACAAGCCTTGTGTCTTAAGTTTCTCAACATTCCTAATGGTTCAGTGCCCTTTTGTTTGCCAACATCCTATTTGTACTTGAAATGGGTAAGCTTTGTTTTCAGAAATGTCAGCATTTCCAGGGGTCCATCATCTTCCTTTTTCAATTGTAAAAGTGCCAGCAGAAAGTTGGGTGGCTTTTTCTGGTTCATGTTTCAGAACAGCTTAAAACAGCCCCCCCAAAAAAACAAATAATGTAACAGAAGCAAAAGCTTTTGCCTGAAAGGTCTTGAAAAGCAGAAATTCAGAGACAAATGAACTCAGAATAGTTCTTATCCATGCCCCTTCTTTTTTCACCAACTTAATTCTCTTTCACTATCTGATCACAAGTTAAAAGTGCAGTAACTGACCTTGCAGCATCTTGTACTATTTTCTACTGGGGTTTGTTCTAAACTAAATATCATCCATCTGCTTTTGTCTCAGCTCAGATGAATGTGAGGGCAGGTATATAATAACCAGTGCAAGGACTTCTGGAGCAAAGATTCACATATTTGCCCTGAGCAGAGCCAAAAACCACAGCTGCATGTTGTAAGGTTAGCCTAGAGATTGGGGGATGGCTGGGTAGGCTGAAGAGTTGGATCAGCTGTGAGGAATTAAGCACTTCCCCCACTAGGAGAGGAGTGTAATTCAGAACACTTTTTTGTTTGGTTGATAATAAAATGGATATCTGAGATCATCTGAGGCATTGGTAAGACTTAACTTCTAAGGTAGTTTTTTTCTTTCAGAGGGCCCTTGATTCTGGTACTTGACCCTTCTGTTGATTGGCCAGAGCATGAATGTCAGGATTAGTGCACTTCATAAAGTGTATGAAGAGTCTGTAACTGAGGGGAAATGTCAACGTGTTCACTGCTCTTCTGGTAAATCTCTATCCCCTACTCCGGTCTGATTTTCTATCCCAAAGGGAAACATGGGAGGCCTGCTGTCCATTTATCCTAAAGTATTTATACATATTCCGCCAACTTTCACTGCACTAGCCCTTTAATGGCCTCTGTGACTGAGTTCTCTCAAATTCCCTGGATTAATGATAAGGTTTTCCCATATGCCCAATGTACCATAGTGCCCTCTTGGCTCCAGAGAATGTTAAAACACCAGTGTAGTGCAAATAGCATTCCCAATCAGGAAGGTGGATGTTGCAGGTGTTTCCACTACAAAGAGGTGGGAGGATAACTAGAAGGCAAGCACAGATCACAAAGATGTGAGAGATTAAAGGAATAAAAGCTGGTAGCCTGGTAGGCTTCAGAAGCCTGCTCTAGATAGGTGAGGGAGAAAGCCTGAAATAGTGGGACAGGGTTTCCTAGCAGAGGTAGGGGGTGGGGTTCTGCAGGAAGACAAATCCAAGAGCTACTCTAATGGTAAAGGTGCTGTAGTGCTGAGATATGGGAAGATAGTTTTTGTTTCTGTAGAGATGTGAGACAGGCTGGCACTGAGGTTTCTCAATTCACTGTGCTTCCTTGGATGTTAGGGATCAGGAGGAAAAAATCAGAGCAGGAGGTATGCTAAGGGGTACTGAAGAGGGGAGCTTGTCTTCACTCCTTTTCAGCAGTAGTAGGTGTTATTACACTTAATTAAAAGAGATAAAAATTTGCTCTAACAGCCCCAATCCTGCATGTGCTTAACTTCACTATGGTAAATAGTCCCACTGAACTAGTCACTGTAGTAAAGTTAAGTATGTGTGTAAGCATTTGTAGGGTTGGGGCCTAAGACTTCAAAAGGCAGAGCTGTTTCTTTCAGTCCTGGACCTCAGTCGTGTGTGTGTTGCCTGCACAGATGCCCATTATCTTTAATGGATTTTTGTGAGTGCAATAGTCTAGTCCACCTGAACCTTAGCTTCTGCATTTCCTGACACTTATGGATTTACATTTGCAATTTCAATATTAAAAGAACAAAAGTCAAGTTCATTCAACAGTTTCAGATCTTTATACACTTGAGGCAGCTGTCCCTCAGTAAGATTTAAAAACAAAAGTCCTGCTGGTATCTGCTACTGACAGGAGGGAAAGAAAATTAGCACTGACTTTCTTTCTTTTGAGGGGAATGGGAGCAGAAGAGGTTATATAAGGAAAACATTTTCAAAATGATTAGATCAAAGACTTCTGTGTGCTTTGCTATAACTATATGAACTGGTCCCAGGGGGCCTATATTTGTGTGATTAATAACCAAATTATTTCAAGAAAGACAGGCCAAGTAGGATTGATTGGGAAAAAATGTATATAGTTATAAAAATTATACATACTATAAACCTATATATATATATATATACACACTGCCACAGCTCTGCTGTATTCCTTTATCTTGTATTTCTGGAACATTGTAGGTTTTTTACATAATGGAAAAAAAGACTGTATTTTCAATGTATCTGTTTTTTCTTTTAATGAAAAGTTAATAACTAAGGCCCCAATCCTGCTAATGTGGGACTCTGCAAAGCCCTATTAATTTCATTGAACAGGTTTCAGACCTGGGGCCTTTATTTGAATGAATATGTAGACAACCCATAATAGGGACTGATCTAATCACATGATTCTGTAATAGGAACCGTGGCCAATGAGAGGTGCGGGGGTGGCACCTATGGACGGGGCAGTGCGCAGAGCCACCTGATCATGTCTCTGCATAGGAGCTGAAGGGGGGACATGCTGCTGCTTCCGGGAGCTGCTTGAGGTAAGTGCCGTCCTGAGCCTCTGCACCCCTGACCCCCTCTGACACCCCAACCCCTGACCCAGCCCTGATTCCCCTCCCACCCTCCAAACCCCTCAATCCCAGCCCAGAGCACCCTCCTGTACCCTAGCCCCACCCCAGAGCCCGCACCCCCAGCTGGAGTCATCACCCCCTCACACATCCCAACCCCCTTAGCCAGCCCGGTGAAAATGAGCGAGTGAGTGAAGGTGGGGAGAGCGAGTGACCGAGGGAGGGAGGATGGAGTGAGCAGGGGTGGGGCCTCAGAGAAGGGGTGGATCAGGGGTGGGGCCTCAGAGGAGAGGCGGGGCAGGGGGTGAGGCAAGGGTGTTCGGATTTGTGTGAGTAGAAAGTTGGCAACCCTAGAGTGAGCTCATAGCTTGGAAGTACAACTGCATGCATAGATATATATAACCGTATTCTTAGCCCAGGCAGGTGTTTCTGCTTTTCTGTTCAGATACTCCAAAATTCTCTATTAGGTGTTGTGAAGCAACATTAGGCATGGTCAGCAGCATGAGAGATTTACAAGGAAACCTGACAATGGTGCAGGAAGTGTTTTTGATGATTCAATAGGTGTCAGACTTCTAAGTCTGACTGAACCCATACCCCAGCATGTTATAGGAATGCTGTGCTGATGGGGGGACTGTTTTTGCTGATGTAGACCAGAAGCACCAAACACTTGTGTTCATTCTAGAACCTACAGTAACTTTTTTCTATCTAGTATCAGAGTGTTAGCCCCCATGTCTTGGTCAAATTCTAACCAGGGTTATTGTATCCTGAATCTAAATTACCTTTCCAATTTCAGTTAGATAATGTATTCTTCCTCTCTGAACTGTTGTGAATTATGTACTGTTTAGACAGCTGCTCTGTACCACTCCTGGGAGAGCTGCAATTCTGTGCTGGGTCAAATTGTATATATACACAAACAGAATTTTGTAAACCTCTTTGGGATCCATCTGGATAAAGGATGCGATATAAACAAAAGATCATCATAGCCGTTTACAGAGACTGATATGAATAATCCCCATTAGCACTGTGAACTCAACAAATGATTGAAAGACTGCATAAATGGAAAACTACTTGAAACTGTGACAAAACATACATACTGTATGTAAGCACGTGGACATCTTCTCCTGCAAACACTTAGACATGTGTTTAACTTCACTACCATGAATAGTACCATTGATTTCAGTCCATAAGTGTTTGCAGGACTGGGGCCAATGTGTGCACTGTAGGTATAGTCTAAACTTACCCCCTGGTGTTTGACTTTATTTAATTAAGTAAAAAATAAACAAGTTTCAACCCAGCTTTCTCCTGAGCTGACTCAGAGAGATGCTCCAACTCCTACTGTATCTTGGCCTAGAGATAATACAACTCACCTACAAACATAACTTAGCAAAAACAATTCTGCATTTTTAAAAAATTGTTTGTATTGCAATAAAGTGTAGCGGTCCCAGTCAGCGATCAGGTCCCCATTGTGCCAGGTACTCTACATGCTTACAATGGGGGGAGGGGGAGAGTGATGCCTCTTGCAAGGACCGCAGGGCTCTAGAAATGACATTAGTGTGACACAGCAGAAGAGCTCTGTATTCTTAGTTACGCTGTGCTATGATCAAATCTAGGTGTTCTTTGAAGACTGTTCTATGAACTGTTGGGAAGGTGTATCTGTCACAGGCAACTTGTACATTGGAAGTCACTAGACATTATTCTTTAGAATTTTTAGGGTGCACTAGAAGAAGAGATGTTTCGAATTTGCATCATGGAGTGTTTTGCATCTCTTTAAAGGCTCTGGGGTAAACAGACTGAACAGTATGGTTTGGCCTAGTGCTGTTGTTACTATTATTCCCCTTTTTAACCGTGCATTCCAAAGTCAATCAGGGCAGACTGTTCCAGCATTATTGTTGTGCGTATATAATTTTAATATGTAAACTATTAAGGCACCAGAACTGAGTTTATATTTAATAATGGAAAATAACATTCCATACATTATAATTTTGCACTGAATAGAGCCCAATATATCTATTTTCATTTGATAATTATCAAATGAAAATAGATATATTGGGCTCTATTCAGTGCAAAATTTCTGCCGTCTTCTACCATGGGAAAACTATGGGAAATCAATATTTGGCTTTCATACCTTGCCTTGTAATTGACCGAAGTATTGGACCTGGCCACAGAACCTTCTTGCTGGATTTACTTAGAATCCTAGATATTATTAATGGGAAAAGACCTTCTAGGATCAAGTCCATCTCTCTGTCAATGTAGGATTATAAATCATTGATCATTTATCAGTGCTTTTTCTAGTCCAATATCTCAAACTTCAGGCTTCCCTTAGGAGAATGTTCCTAATGTGGGAACATTGGCAAGTAGTACTGTCAAATTACAGATCTCACCTGCTTAGTGCAAGATTGCTGACAGGTTGCCTCTTTACATGAGTGGCTCTAAGCATGCTCCATTAATCAATTGCAGGCCATTTTTCTCATAAAACAGGTCTTATACATCCTGTAGTAATGGAATCTGTGCTTTTTGGTAACTCACTGACAAAAAAAATTGTTTTCTACAGTCTAAACTCTTATTTTTTTATTTTCAAGTCTTCATGATCATGAAGATCATTCATATTTTCTAATTAAATATAAAGTAATGCCATGTGGTCTTCGTGAAGCTGCAGATCACCTGAAACAATGGCCCTGATAGCAGACCTGCCCTGTGTATCTGTGTGTTATCTCTGAAACCTATGGAAAATTATTAAAGTAACTTAGCTTGTTAGCTCAACCATCTAGCTAATGTTCTTATCTCACAAGTCCAAACTACCTCTCTGGCTGCTAAAACACGCAACTGTCCCCTATCCAGCTTCCAAAACCTCCAGCTTGCCCCTTACAATTTCTGCAATGCAGTTATGCTTTATCATTTAAAAAAATATCTGCAGCATATTATAAACTGGCAATATTGGGACTGCCAGAAATACAGTATGTCCAATTTTGTATAACATGGAGCTATTCATTTTAATATGTCACTTTAAAAAAAAAACTCCATAGATTTATTTAAACAAAGCTGCTCCAGTACTTCTAGGTTTCTATGGAGGTATTCTACAGAATTTGGGTCTTTGCTGAAGAATTTAGGTTTAGTTGCCCATGGATCCCATAAGGAATTGAGTACAGGAAAGTGTTTGCTAGGAACCCTAGTAAGAGAAACACTATTGGATATATTGTACATTCAGGATTAGTCTTTAGCAGTAGCTGGAGCAAGTGAGCCCAGCAGAGGCTGTACATTTGCCGAATAAAATTCTTTTAAGCAATGAGCACTGTCGACAAAGTGACACTGAATTCAAATACAAGATATACGCTGTGTTTTTCTCTAAGTATAAGGATAGCTTTCCAGGGGAAACACTGACCTTTTCAGGATGAAAAAAGCAGGACTAAGACCAGTTTAGTAATGTAAATGCAAAATAAACTAGCAATTTGATGCTTCCTTGTTTTGTGAGCCATAGGTGGAAATGGTCAAGGATGACAGAGAAATTACCTATTTCCTAAAATAACCTCAAGTGTTTTTTGCCATTGAAGGCCCTTAGTCTCTGCTACTTCTCCCTGTCGACCCTGCTAAAATCTTTATATCAAAAGGCTGTAAAGAATCTTTATATGAGAATAAATGTTTATTATTATTTGCATTACAATAGTGCCTTGAGGTTCCAACCAAGATCAGGGTCTTATATGAACACGTAGTAAGAGATAGTGCCTGACCCAAGGAACTTTGTCTAAAGAGACTGGGAGGGAAGCAGAGACACAGATAAGAGCAGTTACTTGCCCAAGGTTTGTGGTACAGCCATAAATAAAACCTTCATCTTATGAAACTGAGCCCTGTGCCTTACCCACTAGTCCATGCTGCTATGACTGAGGAAAGAAGGCTCTGCCAGCTTTTGGGAAATTATTGGTTCTAGTACTAATATCTGGTTACAAGCACATGTGAGTGTTCAGAGAGAGGAGTAAAGAAGAGACGAATCTGGGACTAACATCAAATCAAGCTACAAACTTATGCGTAAGGCTGATGAATAATGAATTCTATGCTGGTATTTACGCTTTATATAAGACTGAGTGAGGGTTGTAATTCTTCTTGTGTACGGGCTCAGGAAAGTCACTCTTGGGAGGAATGTTTGCATTTTTAGGCTTATCTCTATTTTTAAACCGTCAATAAATTAGTTGCAAAAAAGCATCCAAAGAAGTGCTAAAAAGCTAGTAAAGATGAGCGCACATGACTAAAGGAGGCAGTTTGTAGAATTTAACATAGACAGCTGAGAAAGTAATTAAAGGAAGGGGTGTAAATGTTTTAATGTGAAGGATGCCATGATACCACCAGAGAGGGGGAGGAATTACTTAAGCTGTGTGTGGAATAATAAGGTGGAAGGGCTGCAAGCTAGAAAAGAGGGAATTTAAATCAGAGTTCAAGAAATATTATTGAATATATTAGACAATGGTACAACTTGCCAAAGGAAGCTCATGGAGGTACTATTACTAGAGGCAGTCAACAATAGAATAGATGCAATCCACACAGTCCATCCCACTCCTATTGAAGTCAATGAAAAAGTTGCCACTGATCTCAGAAGCAGGGTTGTGCAATTATGCATTTAAGGACAAATCTTGCCCCAGCTCTGTAGATGTGCTGAGTCTCCTGGCAATAGAGCATGGTTCTACTGTGCAAGGGGGGATGGGATTTGAGGGAGTGGAATTCACAGGGCCTATGCAGTTCTGCGTGGCCTGAGACTCAGCTCTGTGTCAAATCTCTGTGGGCCAGAGCACAACAAGCAGGACTTGGGGAAATGTGGTGTCAGAGGATCCTCACTGCCCCACAGCAGAGGGGAATGCATTAGGGCTTAGCATTAGGCGCCTGCTGCGATAATGCCTGCTTCTCTCCGTCTGCCCTCACCACCACGTTTTCATGGAGATACTCTGGGCACAGCCTGAATACAGGGTAAATTATACATAGGACAATTCTGCCTTACTGTAGCGGGAGTGAGAGACGAGATGACCTAGAAAATGCTTTCCAACCCTCTCATTTGAATTCTGAGGCTGAACAAGAATATTTTGATAGGAATCCATGTATATTCATATCTCATAATCTGTCTGGAATCCAATTTACACACTTTTAGTAGCTAATAATCAGCTAATCAGGAACTGAACTGTGGTTCTATTATTCTTGTGCCTTCATTCATAAATTAGTCTGGCAGAAAAATGGGAAGGTCATAGCTTAGTGCTGCACACAACTGATGCCAAACTCACAATGTTAGTCATAAATCATTCTCAACATGATGAGTCCTATATCTTTAATGTTACCATCTATAGACGAATGTAGAAGTCTGCAAATGTGGACAAGAAGCAGGGGGCACCTATGCTAATTGGCTGGCTGCCTGCACACATTTCTAGGTTTTCGTAGTAAGGAGATTGTCCCTTCCAGCCCTACATTTCCATGCTATAAAATTTAAAATCTTCTAGTCCCCAGGAATCTTCTGCTGGTGTAGGGTTCAGATGTCTGAGCAGGTCTTGAAGAATAAGGATTCCAGGACAGCTTTCTTTCATCTGTCCTTTTACTACATTGCCAACATAAACTAAATCAACACAAGCCAGCTGTAAACCAATTTGAGTGCCCACATGAGGGGTTTCCATTGGTTTAAATAGATTTTTTTTTTAAATGTTAGTTAAGCTAGTGCAACTCTGAGATATAGACAAGGGTTCAGAATATCTTTTAGTATCTGTTTTGTTTTAATAATGGGTTGGTGCATGTCAAGAGAGTTCTGTAATGGTTTGTAGGAATGGTGACCCATCAGGGGCTACATGAGTATGAATGGAAAGACCTTATGAGGCTTGAACAGTACTTGATCAAGAGAAATTCTAAAATACTGCTGATGTCTCATGTCTATTTAGAGGTGCTGTACCTCAGAGAAAGATAGAAGACTGGTGGACAATTCATAATTACAGTGTCAATTACAGAGGCTGGAATTCATTGCTTCAAAGATTAGAGGAAACACAAGCAATGGAACACACTGATTGGTGGGATCTCTGATCCCTGGAACAAAACCTTTATTGCGAAAGGATGAAGTGTATGCATATTGCTAATCTAAGTGATGGCTTCTGCTGACGTTTGATATTTAAAGTAACTCTGATGAGTGTGCAAGTGACTGAAGGCCTTGCATTCTTGGTATAACTGATCAACTAACACCCAAGGACAAGAAGTGTGTCTAGTGGGCTGGCCATAATACTTAGCCTATATATAGTCAGTATATTTGCATAGTTTGTTCACCAATATCTCATTTGTTCATCAAAATAAACAGTACTGGATTCACTGACAATTCCTAACATATTTAATACATTTAGGGGTATTTTGGGGTTGGGGAGTGCTGATCTCTCTAAATCACGAGATTATTAATATAGAGCTTTTGAGCTAAAGGTGAGCGAGACACTATATGTTACAAGTTACTGTGAGCTTTCCTGGGAACTAATGTCAGGGATATCTCATCAAGGATTGCTCTTGCTCAGCATATTCAAAGAATTTGTAATTGGATCTCACGTAAGTGAAAAATTATCACGACGCTCTAAAAGGAATATAATTGCATTTTATTACTCATTTGGGCAGCATGAAGCAAGACTTCTGATGTTTTGACCTCCTGGTCTTGGTAAGAGATACCCTTTTGTTTAATAAAATGTAATTATATTCTATTCAAGTCATATTGAAAAGTCATTACTAGAATGGTGTGGAGAAAGGTAATCCCGTTTTGTGGAGGATTTTGATATTTAAAAATTTGGTTTCATTCTGATTTGGAACCAAAACAAACAAAAATTCCTTTGAAATTCTCTGCAAAAGGAAATAGAGCCCTGGTCCCAGGGCAGTCCATGTGCTGGACCCTGGGATCTCCGACTCTGAGGCAGTGAGCCAGGTGGGTCTGCCAAGAAGCCAGGTGGAAGGGCTGGCAGGAAACCAAGCAGTGTTCTATTGAACCCCAGCCTCGCTTTTGGAGGAACTTTATTGAAATCAAACAGTCTCTGCAGAACTTTTTTTTTTTTTAATCAAAATCTAAAGTCAGGATTTTCTCGACCAGCTGTAGTCAATACCCATTGAAGTTTGCTGCTCATTACCTTTGCCTGCTGAGCTAATTAGAATTTACCCCTGCTTGAAACAGGCAAATTTCACATTGTTCAATTGGTGCAAACTGACTAGTCCGTGGGCGCTCGTAGGTATCAGCACTGGTGCAACTACAGTAGAACCTCAGAGTTATGAACACCAGAGTGTTTACCAAATACTGAATGGGGGCTACTCCAAATTGCAGATAAGGCCCCATACATATACAATTTTGGATAGTGGAGTTGGTGTGGGTGTATGTGGGAGGGACCTAAGGTTCTGCCATGTAGCATCTCCAGATTTCCTTTTTTGAAGCCTATATATTTTACCAACTGTGGATGAGGTTCTTTTTTATAAAAAAAAAAAAAAAAAGAGAGAGAGAAACTCTCAGCATGACCATCTCCCACCAACATTAAACACACTATCCCATTAATCTACTTCACCTGCATTGGCTGCATACCAGACAACCTAACCCTTAGCTGGCAATACACCAGCCACTATTGCACTACCATGTTGGCTCAGTCAAAAGCATTTTTATTAGTAACTAATTTACTGTACAACATAAGCAGAAGAATGAGATTTCAAAAACAATATAAATCTTCAAAGATTTATAATCTACAAGAGGCAGCAAAATATGCTTTTGTACATAAACTCTGAATACAGAGAGATTGGGCTTGCCTCAAGATCTACAAATAATCCAGGAGGTCCTGTAGGATCAGGATTTTTTCAGCTCTGGATTTGCTAAGTGAACAATGGCATTTAAAGGCAGTTGACTTTTATCTTATTAAAACGAAAAACATGTGTCGCTTCTCGCAGGTCTTCTATTCTGGTAGAGTTAGGAAGTGTTATTGGCAGGAATTTGCTATGGGGTGATATCAAGTTTTCAAACATTGCTTTTGAATATTTTGGGCACACGAAAGATAAGCAACTCTTACAGATAAGAGGATAAAACATAACACAGAAATGGCGTGATCTTAAGCAAAGAAAAATTTAGGCCGAATAGAGAGAACTTCCTAAATGTGAATCAACTGCTTTCAGTCTTTGCGTGAGTGTATAAAGCAGAGAGGGAACAAAGAGTCTTCTCTGATGGGCCTGGTAAAAACTGCAGTCCTTACTCTCCTAAGTAGGGCTAGTACAAAAATATTAATCATTCATCTTTTGAAGTGTCTCCTTTCCAGGATCCTAACCCTCTTTTCCATTTCTCCTCCCCACCCTGATGGGCATATCCACCAGCACAGTTAGTCAGTAGTATGGAGGGGAGTGTATATTGTAACCCCTCAAGGGGTGTAGCATTGGGCATATTTCCTCCCATATGCTTTGTTGCTCCAGGAGGCACTGTTGTACCTGCCTGGGTTGCAATAGCTCCTGTATCTCATGTTGTGAGCTGCTGCACCACCCACACATTGGGCCAATGCCTCAAAAAACAACGGAGTCAATTTTTGTACATTAGATAGCTGAGCAGCGCTGTTGCTTGGCCATTAGAAAGTAGACTTGACAAAGATGTTGAGAATGCAAAGACCATTGCTCTGTTCCCAGGGGGATGAACCAGAAGTCTAAGTTTCAAAAGGTGTATAAGCAGTGTAGCTTAATTTCTCAGCAGCTAGACTAGATTCAGCCAGGGCTAGATATCTTCAGTCCCAACAAAGTAGTGTTTGTTTGGGGGTGGGGAGGGAAGGGGAGGAGTGAGAGAGAGAAATAATTCCTACCCCCGTAACTGTGGAATGCCACTACTTTGGACTCTGATCACTTCTAGGAATATATCCCCAAGTAGACAATGATTATTCTTATTATTATTATTATTATTATTAATAATAATATAATAATTAATAACATTTGTATTACTGTAGTGTCTAGTCATGGAGCAGGACCACACTGTGCTAGGTGCTGTACAAACACAGAATAAAAAGATGGTCCCTGCCCCCCAAGGCATTTACGATCTAAATATGAAATTCCAGGAGCCTCAGTAGTTCAGCATTTTCAGATAGGAGCTTTTATTAATGTATTTTCCTAATGACCACCACAGTTGTATATGAATGCTGTAGGAGGAGAATATGGGCTTATCTGAACTTGTCTGTTTTAGGTTACATCTAAAATCAATATACTTTCAGTAAAATAAAACTTCATTTGTATGCTCTGCATACCTTCTCTTCCTTTCTCTTCCTCCACCCCCAGTCTCCAGCTCCACACACAATAATAATATTAATAATACAACAAACTCTATACCCTTGTCTCTGCCTCAGGTGAATCTGTTAATTAGATTTTCAGGATTCATAGGGCTCCTCAGTGAAGTAATTTAATTCCCATATCCTGATAATTTATTTAGCTTTGGAAAGTCTTGAGTTGATGTCCCGTTTTACTGGAAATTGTTGGAAGGAAAAAGAGAGATGTGAAAGTAATAATATGACTAAATATGAACGTATATAGCTAGGAACAAAGAACATAAGCCGGACTTTCAAGATGGAGTACTCTATCCTGGGAAACAGTGACTGAAAAAGGTTTGGGGGTTGTGGAGGATAATCAACTGGACATGAACTCCCAGTGCAATGCTATGGCCAAAAGAGCTAATAAGAACGTAAGAATGGCCATACTGGGTCAGACCAATGGTCCATCTAGCCCAGTATCCTATCTTCTGACATTGGCTGGTGCCAGATGCTTCAGAGGGAATGAATGATACAGGGCAATTTATTGAGTGATCCATCCATCCATCCCCTGTTGTCCAGTCCCAGCTTCTGGCAGTCAGAGGTTTAGGGAGACCCAGAGCACAGGGTTGTGTACCTGAGCATTTGGCTAATAGCCATTGATAACTTCATGGAGCGTAGGTTTATCTATTTTTTTAACCATGTTATGCTTTTGGCTTTGATAGCATCCCCTGGCAATGAGTTCCACAGGCTGGCTGTGTTGTGTGAAGAAGTACTTTCTTATGTTTGTTTTAAACCTGCTGCCTATTAATTTCATTGGGTGACCTCTAGTTCTAGTGTTATGTGACGGGGTAAATAAATATCTCCCCATTCATGATTTTATAGACCTCTATCATATCCCCCCCTTAGCTGTCTCTTTTCTAAACTCCAACAGTCCCAGTCTTTGTAATCTCTCCTCATATGGAAGCTGTTTCATACCCCTGGTCATTTTTGTTGCCCTTCTCTGTACTTTTTCCAATTCTAATGTATCTTTTTTGAGGTGGGGCAATCAGAACTGAATGCAATACTCAAGGTTTGGGCATACCATGAATTTATATACTAGCATTATATTTTCTGTCTTATTATCTATCTCTTTCCTAATGGTTCCTAAAATTCTGTTAGCTTTTTGACTGCAGCTGCACATTGGGCAGATGTTTTCAGAGAACTATCCACAATGATTCTGTGACAGAATACTCCCTTCATGCCATTGTAATAACCTTTGTACAAAGTATGCCTTGTAAGATATCATTTGAAAACTCATAATTTGCTGGTCCATATTGTCCTGATAAAATATAAGTAGCAACATTGTATGTGAAGCTATAAGATTCCCCTGTATGATGTTATTAACACATGTTCCAAGACCCACCACCCTGCCCAAGCAGAAGTGGAATCTGTGTGTGCCTTAATTTGCATTTAACCCATAAACAGAGTTGTCAAGCAGGAAGGAAAAATAAAGGAATTTCAAACAGGTGAACAAAGCCAGTAGGGAACATCCTTCCACATAGATTCTTTGTCTCCTGGTTCTCAGCTGGAAATGTTTGTTTGAAGGGGGCACTGAAACTATTAAAAGGAGGGACAAACACCCCCAAGGGACCCTTTTTCTCTTTCCCTGCCCATTGCATTCTCTGCACCTGAGAAGATGAGAGGAAACAGTCATTAGATTCTGCGGGAGTGGTTCTGACCTGAACAGTCAGTAATCTGCTGGAGCATGTGGTGAGAAAGTTTGCTTTGCAACTAAGGTAGTTTCTTAAGTACATACCTGCAAGTGTTTTAGCTTTATTTTTCTTGTAACTATTTCTGACTTTTACACAGCATTACTTATATTCAATTAAAATCTCTTTGTAGTTAAAAAACTTGTTTTACTGTTTCATCTAATCCAGTGTGTTTGAGTTGAAGTGTCTCAGTATCTGTTTAAGGTAATGACATGGCATATTATTCCCTTAAAGGAATAACAGACTTAATATATGTGCACTGTCCAAGAGAGGGTGGGGCAGTATAGGACATACATTTCTGGGAGAAGATCTGGGACTGGGAGTATGCTGGGGTCACCCTTGGTATAACCAAGGCTGGTGGAAGCCAGGGTATAGTTGGCAGGCTGCAGTTATACACAGACACTCAGGATGTGGCTGCATGCTGGAAGTCTGCTTTGTAACTCCTAGGTGTTAACTAAGGCCTGGCTTGACAAAGCCCTGGCTGTGATGATTTAGTTGGGGTTGGTCCTGCTTTGAGCAGGGGGTTGGACTAGATGACCTCCTGACGTCTCTTCCAACCCTAATCTTCTATGATACTACAGCAAGGCATTGTAAGGCACTCAAGGTTGCAGGGCAGGGGTGACACAGCCCTCCACTAGTCTGGATTGTGTCCCAGTATGTCACATACCACTCAAGGAAGATCTTGGAGTAACAGTTAACGTAGAGCCCATCATTTTATATGCATGCAATCCTGGGATGCATAAACAGGAAAATTTCAATCAGGAGTACAGAGGTCATTTTACCTCTGTATTTGGCACTGGCATCGCCGCTGCTGGAATACTGTGTCCAGTTCTGGTATTCACAATTCAAGAAGGATGTTGATAAATTGGAGAAGGTTCAGAGAAGAGCCATGAGAATGATTAAATTAAAAAAAAACATGTCTTATAGTATTAGACGCTTTTAGCTTAACAAAGAGAAGATTAAGTCTGTAAGAACCTACCTAGAGAACAAATATTTGATTATGGTCTTTTCAATCTAGAAGAGAAAGGTATAACATGATCCAGTGACTGCAAGTTGATACTAGAAAAATTCATACTGGAAATAAGACATACATTTTTAACAGTGAGAGTTGTTAGCCATGGGAACGATTTACTAAGCATTGTGGTGGATTCTCCATCACTGACAACTTTTAATTCAAGATTGGATGTTTTTCTAAAAGATCTGCTCTAGGAATTATTTTGGGAATGTTCGATGACCTGTGTTGTACAGGAGGTCCTAGTGGATGGTAAACAGTGATCACTTCTGGCCTTGGAATCTATGACTCTATGAAAATATCAGCCATACCATTCTTAGAATAACCAATTATTTGAAATGCTGGGAAGCCCTATGTGGCTGAGCTGTGTAGGGAATTAAGCACCAGAGATCTGAGTACATTTTGGTGTTGAGCCATCAGGTGTGATCATTGGTCTGGCTGGATGACCCCACATTTTTTACTGACTGCTGCCCAGCTGCTCCTCTCAACCACAAACTAGCAATGCTAACAATAAATCTAGATTAAGAAAAGACACAATCCAGAACTGTCATTACAGGCTACTTAGGCCTGTAAAGCCCCAAATATCCTATTCTGTTGTGCAGACCCTGAAATGCTGAAGCTGTGCCTGTTTTGGAATTGGTAACCTTGGATGACTGCATTCTGGCAGAGACCAATGTGGAGAATACAGGGCTAATAATATGAGACCCAGACTATTCTACCCATTGAAACAACCTCTGCTACTTCGATAACAGTGCTGTGTGTTCAGTTGCTTAAGGAGACCCTTGGGAGACTTGACATCTGACTACACAGTAGTTCTGCATATACCACAAGTCTTTCTGCAGTCTGTGTGCTCGCTGGTTGTGTTTGTCACACACCATATAGGAAGCTATACCCCACAAGCAAACAATCAACCAAAATTTTATTTCCAGTCAAAATGACTGTGTGGAATAATGTTTTACTCTGCTGCTTATCCTATCGACTAACAGATCTTCATGGTTTGTGATGTGGATACCACTTTACTTCCTCCTTCTATCAACAAACATTAAAAAATTGGTAGGGCTTCAAAGCCACAACCCACCTGCCAAAATCGGGGTCATGGGCATGCTATTCAGCCTGAAACAATAGTGTGCTATTGGCAGAAAAAACGTTACCAAAGAATGTTAAACATATTTTATGGTGATTGACTTAGTACTCATTGATTTATGTGAATGAATGCCAAGCATACAGGAGTGGGGATAGCAAACAGGAAATCAGTAATAATAAAAACATTCTCATATTGTAGTCCTCGTCCTCCTAGCCTCCCGTACAGTATCTTTAGTCAAGATCGGACATGCCACAGCCATGTTGCTCTTATACACAGTGTGCCAGCAGCTATTTTTCTCAGCACTTTCTGGCTCTCCCACCATTCTTATACAGACTAAGTGTTAATCTTTCTTTGGCCTTGTCTTCTGAAGCCTCTACAAAGGGACAGCATAAGCCAGCAACCATTCCAGCTTCACTCTGATTAAAAGGAGATGTTTTGCTTTGCCTGTACTAAAGAAGACAGAAGCCATCAGCAGCATTAAATATTCATTCACAGTTAAGCATGTGATTAACTTAGGTAGAAAATAATGTAACTTGCTCCTACTAGCCATAGCTGGCTTTTTGCTTGGTGACCACTTTCAATGGTGTTCTCTAATTGGACTAGGTACACTTCAATGACCGATTATCTCCAGTACTGAAGTTGTTCTAAAGGAGCTGTCCTATTTTTAGCTAATTGTATAAAGTTATATGGGCAAAGGAAATGGTGTTCCCATTGGAGACATAACTATGCATTTCCAAACAGACTGTATACGGTTGACTACCACTTAACACACTGAAATTTAACTCCATAATGGAACTGCTGTGTCCCTTACTGCCATTGGTAGCCACAGAGCTTGTGCTTATGTCTGTGGGTTGTATCTTCTGCAAATGGAAGAGGTGGAGAATGTAGATGACTTAACAGAAATGAGATGCCACAGGATAATATCTCTCACTGAACTGTTTGGAAATAGGGAGTTTTCCACCAACTATGGACCAAGCAATATTTCTACATACATAATTTTCCTTGCAGAGTGTAGCGGGGTGGTTACCTGCTCCTGCCCTGAGGGGTTTAAAACAGCCCTGGAGGAGGGCTGTGGCAGGGAAAAGCTAGGCTGATTAGGGAAGTAGCCACAGCTGTGCCATGCCCCAATCAGGCCCAGCTAGTCCCTATAAAAGGCTGTGAGCCAGAGGCCCAGGGATAGTCTCTCCCTGCATTCAGAGAGAGAAGGGCCTGGCTGCAGGAAGCTAGAGATAGAGTACCTGAGTGGAGTAGGGCTGGGGACAGGCTGAGGAGCTGGGGCGCTCCAGCCGGGAAAGCCCCAGGCTGCGGCCTAGCAGAAAGCCAAGGGGTACTAGGGGTTGCAGAGGGTAGCCCAGGGATAGGCCAAGGCAGCAGGTCCAAACCCAACCTTGCCAGTGATGAGTAGGCTGATACTGCAGTCTGCCCCAGGGCGTGGGGCTAGATAGTGACTGGCAGTAGCCTTATACTGAGGTGAGGTGGGAATAGTGGGTGGGGGTTCCCTAGGGAGATGAGACCCTAAGACTGAGGGGTTCCTGCCAGGGGGCAGCACCCAGAGAAAGGGGCACTGGGGTCCTGGGAGGGACACGGGGCCAGAGGACAGGCGGATCACCGGCCTGCAGAGGGCGCTCCGGAGCTGGAATGAGCTAATTCCCGGAAGTCACCAGCAGGAGGCGCCGCAGGGGTGAGTCCGCTCCCCTACACAGAGACAGAACTGATTTTTGGAGTTCATCTGTAGTGTTGATGTAGCTTTGTCAGCCCCAGGATATTAGAGAGACAGGCTGGGTGAGGTAATATTTTTATTGGGCCAACATGTATTGGAGTGAGAGACCAGCTTTTGAGCTACACAAAGCTCTTCAGGTCTGGGAAAGGTACTCAGGGTATCATAGCTAAGTACAAGGTCGAAGAGATAGTGTAGCAGAAGATAGTTGTAATAAGTCGTAAGTCCAGTGTCTTTATTAAGACCATGATTTTTGGTGTCTAGCAAAGTTATGAATTTAAGCTCCCAGGCTCATCTTTTGAAAGTGTTGTGCAGGTTTTCTTTGAAGATGAGGACTGATAGGTCAGCTATAAAGTGATTGCTCTGTGAAAAGTGCTCACCCACAGGTGAAAGGATGTTTTTGTCTATATTATCATTTTCCTGTGTGAATCATTTGAGAGCTTAGTGATTGTCGGCTTTCACCCACATAGTTGTTGTTGGGGCATTTAGTGCTCTGGTTGAGGTACACCACATGTGATAGGCATGTGTAGGACCCCTGGATCTTGAATGATGTGGTGTGTGGGGGTATTGATTATTGGGGTAGCAGAGCTATGTCTGCAGGTTTTGCATCTGTTGTCCTGGCAGCATCTGGTGCTGCTTCGAGTTGGTGTGTCCTGGTCTGTGGGGAGCTTGCTTCTGATGATGAGCTTGGAGAGATTGGGGGGGTTGTTTGAAGTCCAGAAGAAGTAGTTAAGGAAAAAATTCTTTCAGGATGGGGTTCCCATCGAGTATGTGTTGTGGTTGTTTGATGATACCATATGTCCTACACATGCCTATCACAACATATGGTGTTCCTCATTCAGTGCACTGAATTTCCCAATAACAACTATGTGAATGAAACCAATCACTACGCTCGCAAATGAACTCACACAGGAAAAAGATAAAAGACAAAAATACATGTCACCTGTGGGTGAGCATAGTTCAGCTATAGAGTGATTGCTTTGTGAACAATCGGTCCTCATCCTCAAAGGAAACCTGCACAACACTTTCAAAAGATGAGCTGGGAGCTTAAATTCATAACTTTATATCAAGACCATAATTTTTAGTGTGTAGTAAAGACATTACCTCACCTATCTTGTCTTTAGAGCTCATGATAGTTAATGTCTTTGCATTGCTCCTTATGGATATGCTACACAAACTCTGGTAAAATGAAATGAACCTGCAGGCTTCCATTCCTTGTGGGTTTTTGTTTTTAAATCACCAGGAAAACAGAGACTGTGCGATAGGTAGAGCTAGTTGTATTTTTTTTTTTTTTTACAAAAAATAGCTCTTTGTCTGAGCCCCTGAGGACGGAGAAATAAGTGACTCTACTACCCTTGGGGATCAAGAGCAACCCAGGAGGGGTCTGCAGTGGGAACCCACCAAAGGCTAGTTTTGCTGTGCCCATTAGATTTGACTCCAAGCTTGTGGCACCACAAGTTTATTTTACCACCTGTTCAGTGACACTGTGAAGGAGTCTTGGTGACAACTGTAAGCCTCAAAAACAGACCCCCTAAGTTCTCATAGAGTTAGCCAAGCAGCCTTTCCATGTTGCTAGAAGAAGCTGATGCAGAGGGACAAGTCTGACCAACTCAATTAAATAATAGGAATTATATACCACTAAATTAATCACCTCTTGTGCCCAAATTACTGCTGCAAGGTCTTGTCAGCTCGGTTCCCATCAGTGGCATATATTGGAGATCTGTGCTGGAAGATGGTTCTACACTTGTAGGGTGTATTCTCATCTTGTTGCATGTTTCACTAGGCTTTCTTGTTGTTGTTAGTCTTACCACTTTGCCTCTCCATCGTTCAGTTGAAGTTCAATCTCCATTTCTCCATTGTTGTAGAGCAGCTCCTCCTTTTCTTCCTCCTGTCTTCTTAAAAAACTCAACAGAACACAATAAACTTTATTTTATCACAATAAAACAATCTGTCCTAAAAGTCCAGTCTTTGACCAGTAGAACAGATAACGTTCTTCTTGTAAAATTCCGTGATGGGGTTTCACACTTTCTGGGTCTCCATGTGAAACTGGTCCAATGAATAACATTGAAAGCAACAGAATGTTATGTTATGATCAAAAATGTACATAATGTAAAGATCAAAAAGTATACTGTCAGGACAGGTTTAAGTCTTATAAAGTTTAGCTTTATGAACTATAAATAAATTGTATGATAGAAACCACCTAGGCTATTTATTCAGCTGCCAGTATTCCTCAAGGAGAAAAATAAATGAGTCAACAGACTTTCATGCTTGAATGCCATTCACAAAAAAATCACAGATGTGCAACCAAAGAGCTGAGGCACAACTGCAGTCCCATGAATAATAATATTGTACTTCTGTCTAAATTGCAGCCTGAAATATTTTTGAAATGTAACATGCCTTTCTAAAAGCCCCAAAATCTTTCCTTGCCTATCTAAAATGAAGGAATTTAAAGTCCTAGACACATACTATATTGTTTCCATAATACTGGAGGTGGAAATTGACAGAATAGATCTGAACACTTCCCTACAAATCTGAGGTGATCAAGAAAATCCCAAACTCTGTTCCTGCTTTAATCAAGGCATCCTTCCTAGTTAGGACATAGAATGGGGCATTCAAGGCTTTGCATAAACTTGTGATTAGATAATTAGTTTGAGAAGCTTGTATAATGAATAGCGTAGACAAAAGTGGAATCCAGTCTCTCATAGGATATGATTTCAGAAAATGGGAACCTTGCAAATGGGGGAGGAGGGATGGAGGAAAACTGGAAGTTCCCAAAACTAGTGCCTAAAATTTGTAAGCTCTTTGGGGCAGAGGCTGTCTTTGTTCTGTGTTGGTCAAGTGCCTAGTGCAATGAGATCCTGCATTTCTGGGGCTCCTAGATGCTACAACAATAAAAATAATTAATAATAAACAAGCAAAGGGCATTAAACAAGAACTGTCCACTAAGAAAACAATGAAATGCCCAAAATAAAATAAAAAATGAATAAGCCATGGTGAAAAATCTGGAATGTTCTTTAGTAGTTAATAGAGAAAGTGTGTAATGGGCAATTTAAGATGACTTTACCAGGGAGGCAGCAAACAACGGGTTAGAACAAATACCCAGTTGGAAGGAGTTATGTTTAAAGTGATGGTGGGAGGGAAGTCATAGGGAGACTGCCAGACAGTTTTTGCTCGATGGGAATATATTTATATTTCTTAAAATAAATAATGTAGCCAATCAACTGCATGAAGAATTTGGGAAAGGGTCTGAAGTCTGGAAAACTGGCTCCCAGAAGGTCAGTAGGCAGTGTCAGTCTCTTTGGAATAACAGGTGAAAACTTTTCTGCCCAAAATAAATCTTATGAGCACACAAGCTAAGCTCTTGAATGTCTTTAAATAATATACATGAAAGCCTCAATTTAGCTGGTGAGGAAATAATACCCTTAGTCAAAGGTATACCACCAAAATGAGACAGTGGGAGCAGCCACCACTGTTCGAAGACTTTCATGTAATTTAGTAGTAAGTTGAATGCTTAGGGTTTGATCCTATTTCCACAGAGATTTATGGAAAACTGTATTTATCTCCAGGATGCAGGATCATCAGTACAGCACTTAAGGGTTGTGTCTTGAGACCCTTTTTATACTTCCAATTAATATAGAGGGGTTGGGTTCCTTACTTCGTATTTTAATCTTCTGAATATCAGTTGGATCTCTAATTAAAATATTCAGTTCAGTATGATTAGTTTTCTTAGCAGATGTTTCTGCTCAGGCATCAAGACTATTGGAAACCAATATGTTCTCTACACTAGCTATATTTCTCCGCAAAGACAATTCTGATCTAATTAGGGTGGGTATTAAAGGGATTTCCCATCGTAAGTATACTAATTTCCTCAACTGTTGTGTCTAACACATCTCTAAATGTAGAGTATCTTCAGTTACCAATGCTCCAGAGCTTAAATTCTTGTGGCCTTAAAAATCAGGGATCTAAGATACTTTATATAAGTTTCTAAATCTCATTTGAAACATCTGATTTTTGAAGGGACTTGAGGGCACTCAGCACCTCCTATGAGATGCTCAGCATCTTTCAGGAACAGGCCCTGGAAGCATTGTCGCAAGCAAATATGTAAAAATCGGCATTCTTGATTATTTGGTCACTTAAACTGTCACAGAATTGTCTTAATCTGAGAATTCCTGTGCAATATAACATCTGGAAACTATCATATTTCATAGCAGTGGTACCTACCAGACTTAGCGAGGGAAGCTCAGGACACCATATCTTATTTTTTGATGGTAGCCCCGCTGGAAAGCAGTGTAGAAAGAATAGTAAATATGGCAGGCGACCAGCTTGGCTAAACAGTGAAATCCTTGCTGATCTTAAACGCAAAAAAGAAGCTTACAAGAAGTGGAAGACTGGACAAATGACCAGGGAGGAGTATAAAAATATTGCTCAGGCATGCAGGAGAGAAATCAGGAAGGCCAAATCACACTTGGAGTTGCAGCTAGCAAGAGATGTTAAGAGTAACAAGAAGGGTTTCTTCAGGTATGTTAGCAACAAGAAGAAAGTCAAGGAAAGTGTGGGACCCTTACTGAATGAGGGAGGCAACCTAGTGACCGAGGATGTGGAAAAAGCTAATGTACTCAATGATTTTTTTGCCTCTGTCTTCACGAACAAGGTCAGCTCCCAGACTACTGCACTGAGCAGCACAGTATGGGGAGAAGGTGAGCAGCCCTCTGTGGAGAAAGAAGTGGTTCGGGACTATTTAGAAAAACTGGACATGCACAAGTCCATGGGGCCGGATGCGCTGCATCCAAGGGTGCTAAAGGAGTTGGCGGATGAGATTGCAGAGCCATCAGCCATTATTTTTGAAAACTCATGGCGATCAGGGGAGGTCCCGGATGACTGGAAAAAGGCTAATGTAGTGCCCATCTTTAAAAAAGGGAAGAAGGAGGATCCGGGGAACTACAGGCCAGTCAGCCTCACCTCAGTCCCTGGAAAAATCCATGGAGCAGGTCCTCAAGGAATCAATTATGAAACACTTAGAGGAGAGGAAAGTGATCAGGAACTGTCAGCATGGATTCACCAAGGGCAAGTCTTGCCTGACTAACCTAATTGCCTTCTATGATGAGATAACTGGCTCTGTGGATGAGGGTGTAACCCTTCTGCCCATCTAAGTTGGCAGCAACAAGGGCCGGGTTCTGTATCTAGGGGTTCCGTTTCAATAACACAATGCAAAACCGGCTCGAGCCCCCACCCAGTGACCTGGGACAATTACATACCACCCCCCTGGGTACCTCTAAGAGGCAATACTTCCCCTCTCGCAAGCACGGAGTCTGAGTGTAGCAGAAAATGTTTAATGACATGAGGTAAACGACATCAGCATAAAATTGGAAAAACACCACAAACAGGATTCATAACACAAACCATGAGCAAAACCCACCCCAGCAAATTGGGCTGTGTCCTTTCCCTTTGGTTCTTAAATCCAGCAACCCAAAAATCACCCAGAGTCCCCAAAGTCCAACATCCCCAAAGTCTCTGGGGTCCAGCAACCACCCAAAGTCCCAAAAGTCCAACAACCCCCAAAGTCTCTGCCCCTGGTCAGTGCAGCCCCAGAGTAAAGGGGGGGGGGCACGCAGGGTGTTAAGGGGCACCTTACGTGATCCGAGGCTGGCCAGCCGTCTGTTTCTCCGTGGGGGTTCCGCCGCAGCCTTTACCACGAGCCAGTCCACTTTCCTGCCATCCCACGAACTGCTCCGCTCTACAAGCTGCTCCGCTCCGCTCCGCTCACCGACCTGTGAGCCGTTCCAGCCGTCCCCGCAAACAGCTCTGCTCGCCGTTCCTTGGGCCACTCCAACCGGCCCCGCAAGGCTCCACGCCGCTCGCTGCTCCTCCAGTCGTCCCCACAAATTGCTCCGCCAGCTGCTGAGCAATATAGCTTCAGGCTCCCCCACTAGTTAACATAGCCTCAGTGATCTCAGCTCTTAATAACATCAGCTCTTTTGTGATTTCAGCTCTTAGCGATTTCAGCTCATAGTATAGTAGGGGAGCCCCAGTGCTGGTGCACCATTGGCCCAAAGTGAATTCAGCTCAGCAGCCTGTAACTAGACTCCTAAGGGAATCAAAGTTAGCTCTGACATTCAACAGTGGAGAGAGGAGGTGGTGCAATTGGTGTTTCGGACCCTCAGAGGGGGCCCATACCATCAGGTACAAATACCTGTCCCCATCCTCTCTCCGTTCACTGGGTTTTGTAACCCATGCCCCTTGTCAAGCAAGTGCTACTTAGGTAATGGTGAAGGACTCACTCAGTCCTTCTGTCATACAACAGTTCCACTGGCCTTGATTCACAGAATCAGGGTAACAAAACTTTATTCTTCCTGCCCCAATAATAGAGAAACTGGGGATCCCACACCAGCCAAAGTAACCACTTTCAGTTGCCGTGTTTCCTGCCAGGCGAGTGGGTGTGCCTATGCAAACAAGATCAGACCCTGGAGTTCTTTTCCACACTCGCCATAATTCACCACCAGATGTCAGGGTAGAGCTCATCCTGACTCTGCTTACAAGGGGAAAGCAGTGGATGTGTTATTCCTTGACTTTAGCAAAGCTTTTGATTCGGACTCCCACAGTATTCTTGCCGCCAAGTTAAAGAAGTATGGGCTGGATGAATGGACTGTAAGGTGGATAGAAAGCTGGCTAGATCGTCGGGCTCAATGGGTAGTGATCAAGGGCTCCATGTCTAGTTGGCAGCCAGTTTCAAGCAGAGTGCCCCAAGGGTCGGTCCTGGGGCCGGTTTTGTTTAATATCTTTATTAATGATCTGGAGGATGTTGTGGACTGCACTCTCAGCAAATTTGCAGATGACACTAAACTGGGAGGCATGGTAGATACACTAGAGGGTAGGGATCGGATACAGAGGGACCTAGACAAATTAGAGGATTGGGCCAAAAAAAACCTGATGAGGTTCAACAAGGACAAGTGCAGAGTCCTGCACTTAGGACGGAAGAATCCCATGCAGTGCTACAGACTAGGGACCGAATGGCTGGGTAGCAGTTCTGCAGAAAAGGACCTAGGGGTCACAGTGGACGAGAAGCTGGATATGAGTCAACAGTGTGCTCTTGTTGCCAAGAAGGCTAACGGCATTTTGGGCTGTATAAGTAGGGGCATTGCCAGCAGATCGAGGAACGTGATCGTTCCCCTTTATTCGACATTGGTGAGGCCTCATCTGGAATACTGTGTCCAGTTTTGGGCCCCACACTACAAGAAGGATGTGGAAAAATTGGGAAGAGTCCAGCGGAGGGCAACAAAAATGATTAGAGGGCTGGAGCACATGACTTATGAGGAGAGGTTGAGGGAACTGGGATTGTTTAGTCTCCAGAAGAGAAGAATGAGGGGGGATTTGATAGCTGCTTTCAACTACCTGAGGGGGGGTTCCAAAGAGCTGTTCTCAGTGGTGGCAGATGACAGAACAAGGAGCAATGGTCTCAAGTTGCAGTGGGGGAGGTCTAGGTTGGATATTAGGAAAACCTTTTTCACTAGGAGGGTGGTGAAGCACTGGAATGCATTACCTAGGGAGGTGGTGGAGTCTCCTCCTTTGGAGATTTTTAAGGCCCGGCTTGACAAAGCCCTGGCTGGGATGATTTAGTTGGGAATTGGTCCTGCTTTGAGCAGGGGGTTGGACTAGATGACCTCCTGAGGTCCCTTCCAACCCTGATATTCTATGATATTCATGTAGCCAATCTTTTTTTAAAATGTGGCTTTAGAAGCAGTTGCTGATGGACCTGGGCATCCCATAAAAGAGTCAAATTGGATTTAGCAAACTAGATAGAGGCTAAAAATAAAAGAACTGCAGTAAAATTGGGGATTTAACAAGAGGTACTAAGTGGAATATGAAATATTACCTCCATATGTTGGAGAAAACCACAGGTCAAACAGAGGGAATGGTAGGATATCAAAGCGGTAACTTAAAATTTGTTGGGTTTGGCAAAGTAACTCGAAATCAGTACAATAAACAGAAATACCATCACTGCTATTGATATTTGTCAGTCCTTTTGACCTAAAAAAATTTTTGTCAAAGGATGTTGGTACCTGGCATTAGATAATTCATTTTTATAGAAATTAAACTGAAGTACTGGATTTTTGAAGTTATAACTATTATATGAGAGGATGTATGTGGGTACTAAGTAAAAACAAATACATTATTAAATAAAGCAATGAGCTGCTAATGAAATTAAAGTATGTGTGTATTACCTGGCGATATTACTCTGTATAAAAAAAATCACACATTATTTATGAAATAACATGATTCATTGCAAAACTAGTAGCTGTTTAGTTTTATTCAGCTCTTTCAAGTGCACTTTGTCTTCCACAATGTTTTCTTTCTTCAAATATTGAACTGCCACAACAACAAACACGTTATCTGGAGTCATGGGTCTAAATTTGCTATGCCATTATTTTATTGTATATTGAAACAAACATAATTCACTTTTATGGGAGACTTTACAACTGGCAGAACTTAAAGAAAATGCCACCACAATATCTCAGCATTTATCTGAACAGCAAATGATTTCCTGTAATAATTACCATTTGGGTTTAGAGTGAAATCCTACATCTGAGCCAGATGACATCCAGTGGTGCTGGAACAACTTTTGTAGTGGGGGTGCTGAAGGCAGAAACCATGTTTTTGGGTGGTTGTTACTACTTCAAGTAGTACCCCTTGCACCCCTAGTTCTAGCATCTATGATGACATCTGGCCTACAAGTTGCAATTACTGTGTTCATATATAGCTAAAATCAACAGCTAGTTGGAAGATCGCATTCTGAGAGAGAACCTGTATTCTGGTTTGAGGAATGGTGGTCAACAATAGCACATCTTTAAATATAAATAATGAACTCCCAGCAATCAGTTCAGTATAGATTATTCTGTAGCAAATAGCAGCTACAGTAGAAAATGGGGAAGATGTTGCTTCAGTGGTAAAAGTTTCTGCTGTCTTCTAGCATTGTGTCAGAATTTTTTGGGGGGGTGGGAGGGAGGGTAGGTGAGGAGGTTAATTTTAGATTTATCCCTGCGGATCAAGACCATCTGTACTATAACAGATTGTTCTTTGAACGGTGAGAGTTGGAAAGCATCAGGAAGCTGATCCTGCTCCAGTGGAAGAGCATGGCAATTCTGCCATTTACTTCTACTAGAGCAGGACTTGATCCCACACTACTGGTCATGAATGGCTCAGTTACAAAAGGCCAGATCATGTAGGTTTTAGTCGTGCTGGTGAGCATTTATTCACGGGAGTGCAATTACTCCTGTTTAGTACTCACTGCTGCAACTGAGGGATCCAGCTCATTGTAACTGAGTAAGTGCTGACAAGAGCATAAAATGCCTTCCTAAGACCCAAGAAAATAGCAGCCATACCAAAATACTGGATGTGCTTGTTAAATAATGAAGTAGGGAAACGCACCGAATGGTAATTTAAAATACGGAGCAGTTGCATCCCAAAATGTATACAAAGCCATTGTCCTGCAATGGAGGCAGAGCATTTGTGTGTGTGTGTGTGTCTGTTTAAATCAGAGATCAAGAAATTGGAAGGGAACCCCCCCCCCCATTTGGTTAGAGAAAAGAAAGAGGCTATGAAAGAGGTCCAGTGGAATGGTGGGTTAGCTCAGTAGCATTTCATTTGAAAACATGGGTTCATGCATTTGGAAGTCTCTTCTCCACCTTGTCTGGATCACCAAATCCCCACACAATTTTTTTCAGGCTTATCAGTATTCTTCTGAAGATGTTGTCCATCTATATTCAGAGGCATAGGCAGGGATGTGACTAGAAGCTTGGACTAGCACCTGCCTGTGCTGTAACAGGTTCTAGCAACTGTTTCCAACTCCTTACTTTCATATGCATAAAAATTTGCTACATTTCCCATACTTTGTGGCCAAAGATTTTAGGCAACTTTTTACATGAAGTAGATGAACTACTACTGTCAACAAACCCAGTTGTTTTTCTGACTCCCTTCTCCATCTAGATCTGGACAGAAGCCAGTGAAAAATGTAGTATTCTCTGCTCTGACTTCCTCTTCACTGACATCCCCCATAGATGGGTCAGCAAACTCTCAGTGGGGGGGGGGAAATTATCTGAGCTATGTTCCACCCTCTGGAATAAGGGGATCTCTTTTGGCACTCATCAGGAGAAGGCAGAGAAAGTGGAAGAGGATTCATTTAAGAGGTTGAGAGTCATAAGAAGTTTACACTTCATCTCTCATCTTAGAGAGTTTTAAATTTGATGGATGAAAATTAAAACTGGCAAGCCCTTAATGAAGACTAATTGCACTGAATATTTTGTATATTAAAGTATCCGATTTTACCTACAAATATGGGACAAGATTTTTTTTTTTTTAATCTATTGATTGCCCAATCAAGACACATTTTTAAAGAAGACTGATTTCCTGAGGGTGGATGATCAGTGCAGGTCAGGGTTAAAGAACTTCCCACCATCACCACCTCTTCTGTTCTTTCTGCTTTCTATATCAATTAATGGTCTTGTCCTGCTCCAGACACTATAACTGTGTGACACAGAGGCCCATTGGGAGTTCATTATTCTGTCAGCAACTCCTGCCAGTGCCTGACAAACTACACCTAACACATTGCTGTCATGGTATTTGTAAAGAAGATGGTGTAAGATATCAAATGAAAGCCTATAGCATACCGGTCATCATAAGCATTGAGCGATGTATGCATGAGTGTTGTTCAAAAAGTTGTACGTATTTACTAAAATATGTTTACATAGTTTAATCAAGCAGGGTTGATGAACAAGTTTTTCCTAGACAAAGGAGTGTTTATTTACCTGTCTACCTAGATCTCTGACGTAAATTAGGCAGGAAACAAGTCAACAGGAGGATGAGAAAGCAGCATGATGTAAGCATACTGGAACACTGGATGTAGCAGGGAAGGAGGATCTTATGTGGAGATACATTTCAAAAGTTTGCTGGAGTGGAAAAAGAACCCCTTCATTATCCCACTGAGGGAGCAAAAGGGACAATGCCTTTTGCATCCATGAAAGTTGGATCCTGGCCTGGAGCTGGCAATGACGAGAGGTTGCTTTAGGCGAGAAACTTATCTTAGATATAGGTCTTAGCCTGTTAAAAGTTGTGATTAATGTTTTAGAAACATGTTGTCCATTTGTTTCATTTGTAACTTATTGTTTCCATTATTCTTACTCAATACTCATTTGAATCTGTGAATCACCGTTCATTGTTAATAAATGTATTCTCCGTTTACTATGATGCCATCTCAGTGCTGTGATATTAAGGAAAGGGTGCCTTCTCAGTTGAGTCAAGTAAGCTAGTCTGTACACTGTCTCTTTGGAGACAGCAGACTTGGTAATTACTGTGAGTGTCCAGTGACAGGGGCTGAACACGTCTTCAGTATTCCTGAGGGAATTTGGTGCCAAAAAATTAAATTCTGTACATAATATTTTAAAATTCTGCACAATTCTGCATATTTTATTTGTCAAAATAACAATATAATCACACCAGTTTAAATTATTTTCAGTAATTTATTTCAAAATATCTGTCAGCAAGTATGTCTGTAACAATACAGACAACAAAAAAGATTCAGGAAATGTTTTTTGACAAATAAATGCCTTACTAGGCATATTAGCACATCTATATGGCTCCACAGTGAGCAAAATGGATTGAGTCTCGCATGCATGCTCAGCCCTGTCTCCCACCTGATCCAGGTGTGGGGCAAGCAGGCTTACCCCAGCCACCTCCAAAAGTGGAGGGGTTTGGTGTGGGGTGAGAGGATTCTGTGTGGCGCAATCTGGGTGTGGGGAGGATCTGGATGCATAGGCTTGTTGGGGTGTTCTGAGTGCAGGGGGAATGGAATGCTATGGGGATCAAGGTGAAGATGGTTGGGGCTCAGCAGGGAGGTCTGGGTGCAGGGGCTTGGTGTGGTTTGGGGTCTGGGTGCAGCTAGTTGGGGCCCAGTGGGGTGAGGGTGCAGGTGCAAGGGGCTTGGTGGGGTGGTGCAGGTGCAAGGGGCTTGGTAGGGTGGTCCAGGTGCAGAGAATGGTGGGGTTGGGATTGGTGGGTTGGGGGTTCAAGTGCAAGGGGCTCAGCAGGGGGTGTTCTGGGTGTGGGAGTAGGGGTCCAGATGCAGTGGGGGATATGTGTGAGTGGGGGGTCTGGATGTATGGGGGTTGGGCAGACAGGTGGGCAGCTCTCCAAACAGTGACCTCTCCCCTGCGTCTGGGGAGCAATGGGGGCAGGAAGCAGGGAGGGGGGAGATGTGGTGCTTCCTGCATCTGGTGGAGGTTCCCAGGAGTGGATCTGACCTGGCCCCGGCCCTGGGCGTCACTTGTGCAGAGGAAGATGAAGTCCCATCCCCGGCCCCCCCAGCCCAACTGGACTATCCGCTGGAGCCCAGCACATGGTAGGAGCCACTGGTCAGGGCATCCCCAGTCACATCCCTCCCTACTCCAGGTGCACCACAATAATGAGTGAGGAGGACAAAGAGAGCCCATCCCTGCCCCCAAGGCAGTGATTTATGTCTTCCCCGGCAGCTCCCAATGCCCAAAACAGACAGACACACACACCCCAACCGCTGCCCTGGAAGAGTGTGTTTAATCCATTTTTCTGTGGGGGAAAAGAGTAAAATCTGCACGGGACATTAATTCTGCTCTTGTATTGTGATGCAGAACCCCCAGAAGTACTCCAAGGGACCACTCTTGGAAAGTTCAGGAACTGGGGTACACTGAGTGTTAACCTGAAAGGCAAAGTAAGGGCTGGCATAGTCCTTAGACATTTGTCTGGGGTGGCTAACAGACAGGGGGCAGGGAGCTCCCACACACTTTGGCACCAACAAGTCTCTTTCTTGCTGAGGTAGGGTGGTAACATGGTGACGACAGTTCTGTATGCCCTGAGAAAGCATCACAATCTGGCAGTAGTTTTGCCGGTGGTGGATAATATTGGAGGTCTTTTCTGCTTATTGCATTTATCAGGAAGTTTGTGACTGTAGATCTAATTTAAAGGGTACTGGACTTTTCTAATCCCTAAAATGTAATTGGGCCCCAAAGGCCAGATCCTCTGTCTGTACAGGCTGCTTGGAGCCACTCTTCTACTCATTGATTCTTAGCCTGATTGAGGGCCAAACCAACCCACAACGTTACCTGGAGCAGCCTAAAGGCTATTCTAATTCATGCTGGCTAGAGAGTTCCCCAGAGACCATTCTGCTGGCCATGGATCTCTCCTGCCCCACTCCATGTCCAGTAGCAAATCCTATGCCTGGGGGCCAGGGGATCAGGTAGTATAGAGTTATGCCACCTGGAGTTTTCTCCTACTGGTATGTCAGGGGAACCCCCAGCTATCGTATTAGGACAACTTTCTGCTTCTTTATGCTACTGGAGTGGTGCAAAGAGAATTGACCCTGAGAGGTTTGGTTCATTTCAGCTGCACAAGGACCCTGTGATGTTTTGGGGATCACCCAGACCATAAGGGGTCCTGTCACTGCCTGCCTTATAACTTTGGGTGCCTTACTGCTACGCTGCTGTGACTCAGAGCCTTGACACCAGTAGCCATCCTACAAGCATTAAAGTCTGACCCTGGCTTCCACCAGCCTAGTTATTCCCTTCCGGTCCCGAATCTCCCCAAATCCATCTCCCCTAAGTTCTTAGTTACCAGACACTTTTCCCCTCTGTTCCATCACCGTCAGAGCAGTGAAACCTGCCACCAGTTATCAGTTCACTTTGGCTCATGTTTCCACACAGTCTGCACACCAGAGACCAGAAAAGGTTTATTTAATAGACAATAAACAGAAAAGGTTTATTTAATAGAAAAATCACAGACTCAAAGATGAAATAGCAAGGGAAGCAAACCTATACAAGTTGCATAGAAAATAAATGCAAAGACACAATCTCATGACACCATTAGATAAATGCCTCTTTCTAATTACCTATTGCCTTTCAACAATTTGCCAGCATGCCCCATGTCATACAGAGGATCCAGAATTTCATGGACGGCACCCTGCCTAGATGTTGACCGTCAGTTTCTGGATAAAAATCCTCAGACATAAGCCTGCTTTTAAAAGTTTTTCATCCCTTTTTCTCTTTCCCCTGGCATAATGACTCATGGCTATTGAAAGTGAGGGAAGTTTTCCAGGACTGGGGTTTTCTGTTGAGTTTCAATGTCTTTCCATTAACTTTAATGGTCCACCATGAGCCACTTTTTGTGTAAACATATGGGTTGGGAGGAGTCTTTCCCTGCTGTGAGGTGCATTTGAAATTGTAGAACAGATCACGAGCATAGTATGCTATATAAATAAATAAATAGACTCCTAGCCACGCTCTGCATATGTAGCTAATAATGATCATCCAGTCTGGAACATTACAAGCTTTCATAAGACCTTACTTGACATATATTTATAACACCTTAACATTGTATACAATCAGTTGATCCAGTTGCCTATTTTGGGGGTGCAAACCCCGCCCCACCCATTCTCTACCTGGAGTGTCTGGACACTGATTGTCCTAGACCCACAAAGCTGGATGCTCATCTGGACTTCTGAGCCAAAGTATGACACCAAAGGATAAATGAGCATTTAACTTAGAGCTGATGACAAATCGGGTATACCTTCAAAGGAGAGCTCTTCCTTACTTTATCTACTGCAGGGTCATAGACTTTGTGTAAGGTTTAAAATGCTGGGCTGCTGCTGGCTTTTAGCCAATGCTACAACTGGCGCCTCAGAGACTCATCATTTTATCAGGTTGCCTCTGTTACATGAATGTTTAATTATTTGTGGGATAATTTTAGTAGGCTGAAATGAAAGCACTTTGTGGCATTCCAAATTAATTCATTTGATTTATTTGTTCTCTCTAATAGTACAAAAAGGTTTAGGCTTAATATCTATTTTGAAGGACCTAGTATATGGAGAAATGTTAAGATATCAATAGTTTTTTGTTTCATTTAGCTTATCTGGCTGTAGTGGATATAACCAATACACAACTCCAGTCAGACACAGCTGTGAAGCCAGTATAACTGTATTCTTTACAGTGTTCAATAAGATCTGCTTGGGGAATAACATTTCTGGGGAAACACTGCTCCTGCTCTATTTTCAGTATTTATAGTTTCCAGAGTGGATGCATTATTCTTATGTCTATAACAGTAAATGCCTAGAGTAATACACCAGCTGAGATCAGGGTTCCATTCTTCTATGTGATGTATGTAGACCTAGTAAGAGACAGTCCTTGCTCTGATGATCTTACAATCTGAACAGACAAGACAGAGGATGGGAGAAAAAGAAGCATTATCTCCATTTTATAGGGGGAACCGAGGAACAGAGAGAGAAAGTGAATTGTCCAGGTTACACACAATCAGGTGTCTGGCAACAGCACAAATTTCCTGCCAATCTCCTGAAGCCCAGGGCAGTGCTTTAATTACATGACTATTTTTCTTCTCAACATAATAGTCTAATGTAGAGCTGGAGGAATAGTTCAAAAACAGGGTATAGTTTTGTCAGTTCTTGAGATTTTACTGCAACTCTTGCAATTTGGGAGGTGGGAAGGGGTGTTTGTTTTGTTTGTTTGAAAGTCCTGTCTCCTAGAATCATGTGATTATATGGGAATCACAGCTTTCTTTCTTTCTTTCTTTCTTTCTTTCTTTCTTTCTTTCTTTCATGGATATGAATAGAATTGGCTGAATTTTTTTTTTGACAGAACAGTTTGCCATCAGAAAATGCTGTTTAATCACAATTTGAAAGGAATATTTTGTAGGAATGTGTCAATTTTGACAAAAGTTCTGCTAGAAAAATGTTGAAATAAATTGTTTTCGCTTTCTTATCTAGATAATGTTGAAATGTTTCATTTTGACTTTTATAGTTAACATTAGTATCTAAAATATATATTTAGTACTATTTTGATGTTATTGAAACAAACCATGTAGATGTTTCCAAATCCAAATGTTTCAGATTTTCTATTCCATTAATAACTCAAAATTTTGACTAATGAGCCAATTCAATTAAGGTGGAAGTGGGCTATTCTCAACAGTTGACAAGAAGGGGTGAATACCAAGGGAGGAAAAATCACTTTTGTAGAGCTAATGAGGCCAATGTAATCAAGGTGGCCCATTTCAAACAGTTGACAAGAAGATGTGAGTATCAGCAGGGGTCACTACAAAAACTAATTTCTCCCTGCTGATACTCACACCTTCTTGTCAACTGTTTGAAATGGGCCAATGCCCAAATAAATTTGTTAGTCTCTAAGGTGCCACAAGGACTCCTCCTTGTTTTTCCTGAAGTTGTGATTTCAAAAACACAATGTAAATGGGAATGGAAGGTATAGGTGTCAGTACAGTATGTTTATATCAGCTGTAGGAGAACATGTTTTCATTGGTCTATGGCTACTAGACACTCTGATTATGATAAAATCTCCCTAATTTGGTCCCAGGTTTCTGTTGGGTCTCTGTTCTAGTTGATTTTGGGGTTTGAGTGATACCAGATTTTCCTCTCAATCAAAAATCAAGGAAACACTTGCAAAATTATTAGGATAGAGAGAGATTGCCTTTAAAATAGTCAGTAGTTGCCAAGAGTAACAACACAGCATTATCTGTGATTAGAGAACAAACGGTAGTATTTTTAGAACAGGACATATCGGAAGTTCTGTAATTCTTAATGGCTTCTTCTGCTTACCCTTTAACTCTGATACTAAAAGCCAAATTTTCCAGAGGCAAGCCCATATTTTGTTAGTAGATGTGCTAGTGCTAAAATGATTGCACCAATATTTTAGAATTCAAATTAGTTTTATTATATGGTGCAAAACCATAAGTTGTTGACCATGTGTCAGCATAAAGCAATGCTAAAATAAAACTAAGCTTCACTGATCTCAAATGGAACAATTTTGGCTAGTGCTCCTTCAGATCAGAGCTGCTATAATAGCGACTCCTTGTGGTTTTGATGAGACAACACATGAAAGTCATTTGAGAAGGGATTCTGCATGTTGTCACTTCTACATTAGGCCTAATCTTGTCAGGTTGTTGGCAAGGTATTTGGCTGGAATTGAGCTGAGGTTTAAAATTCACATTTATGATATGGATGTCTAATGGCTTCCCTGTTCTTCGGATTTAGTTGAGAAGAGCAGGTAGGCCCCACTGAAATCTGGACAGTGTTCATTCCAGTCTTCAGGGGACAACTAGGGCCAGGATCTGACTTCAGGTGGTAAATTTCAATTGGGATCTGGTTAGGGTTTGGAATTTTACAAAGGCAATTGCCAACTATCAATTAATTGCAAATCTGAGAGCTTACAAACTGTCATTTTGAAAACAGTCCTCCCCCTCCCCTGGAGAGTACTCTGCAGTATTCACACCTGCCAGAAAATGTCAGAATGTTTGTTCCAAGAACAAAAATGTGGGCAGAATATTTATTCTAAGAACAAAAATATGGGCACGTCTGCCTCCCAAAATAAAAAGTACAGTAGATACATGCTGTACCTTCTCCAACTCTCTCAGGCTGGAATTAGTCATTCTTTCTGTGAGAAGGCGGCATCAGCTGTTGCCAGAAGGAACGTTGGCGAATGAGCTGCTACTGGGAGCAGTGTTTGGGCCAGCAGTTGGTTTAGTTAGACCAATAGGCATGGATGCCTATACAGGAAGGTAAAGCCTGAAGTGACCATAAACTGTGAAAGCTGTGGTGTTGTGAAAGCACTGCTTCAAAGGCATCTGGGATTGGGGGAAGAAATTCACAGTATGGAGAAATTGCTGATTTGCCAAACAAATCATCTCTCCGTCAATACCTTCCTTCCATCTCCCCCACCCCCACACCCTGAGACTCTATGATGAATATTTTCATAATCAAACAGGGTTTCATTAAATGATCATCTCTTCTAATGCCCCGAAATCATGCAAAGAGTTTACTGAAAAAGGGAAACCTTTGGTCCATTGTGCAATGGTACCACAATTCTTTCAAAGACTGCAAACACCCCAAAAATACCAGAAGTGATAGTCTCTTCTAGCAACGCCGGCTAACTTAGTCTGTCAAAAGTCTGAAGAGAGAGCTCTGTGTAGCTCGAAAGCTTGTCTCTTTCACCAACAGAAGTTGGTCCAATAAAAGATATTATCTCAGCCACCTTGTCTGTCAAACGCAGGCATTTCAAATTACATTAGTCCCAATAAACTGAGCAGCTTTCAGTACCTTCTGTTTAAGTAATATGTGATTAAAACAGAACAAGTCATAAAAGCTTTACAGAGGAATATATGTTCTTGTGGTTAAAGTGCTGTACTGGGACTCAGAAGATCTGGAATAAATTCTGGCCCTGCCATAGACTACTTATGTAACCTTGGGTGAGTCACTTATCCTTTCTGTGCCTCAGTTTCCTATCTGTAAAATGGGGATTATAATACATGTCTATTTTATAAACTCTTTGGGGGAGACACTGTGTGTCTGCACAGTGCCTAGCATGTTCGGGCCCCTAAGTGCTACTGTAATACAAAAAAATATTGTCAAATAAAATCAGCATAATAGAAATACTGAATGGCAAGACTGAAGAGTCATATTGGATTAAAAATCCTAGTGGGCACAGTGATTATCCAACTGTCATGTATACTGCTATAATAGTAACATATAGGAGGGTTGGCCAAAAACTGTTCCATCAGACAGAGATTTGCTGAGAATATTTTTTGTGATATGTTTCTGCTTTTCCTTGAAAATTTTGATTTTTTTTTAAATCAAATAAAGAAAATGCCTGAAAACAGAAAAGTGTTTGGTTTTGGCTAAAAGATAAAATATGTCAATTCTCAGATGCTGTTGTAGTTTGGTTACTTCATGTCCCCATTCTCCTCTATGGGCCAGGCATCCCAGCTAGTCTTTACATCCCAGAATGCACTTCAGCCATAGGACTCCTGTAATGCATTGCCTCTTTTGACCCAAAGAAGAGACCATGGTGCATCAAGGCAATTATAGAATGACCAGGGAGCTTGGCCTCCAGAGGAAAATGGAAGCATGAGGCTCCCAAATTACAACTTCCATGAGGCACTGCAGGACCATTTCCAAATAGAAATATTCCAGTTTTCAATTTTTTGTTAAAAAGTCAATTTCTTCCACTGGGAAGAACTCATTTTCTGACCAGTGCTAATAAATATCCTTGAAAGTAATTCTTAAGTAACCATTTGCTTTCTTCCTTCCCCTTCACCCCTGTTTCTATGGAAGCATCCCCTGCCAACACTGGAGATATTCATAAAGTTTTAGAACCCAATCCTGCCACTCTTACTCACACAACTATTTTCATTAAGGCCAATGGACTGACTATTCACTCAAGTAAGGATTACTCACATGAACAAGGATTGCAAGACTGGACCCTTAATATAGTCATGTTTACTAAAAGTTACTATAGTTCATAAACATTCTAGTGAGTAATAACTAAAATAATTTCAGGAATTCATAGAAAATGTATGAACACAATGAAATTTTTGGTAGACAAGATGGATAAGTCTCAACAGATCAACTATGCTGATGACCTTAAACTCTTTCAGTGGTCTCTCAAGGGACTGAAATCAAAAATGTGGAAACAACAATTTTCCCCACAATCCTGCTGAAGGTGTTCCTGTTTCTACCGATCTCATGAAGTAAGGAGTTAGTGTTTTTGGCACACTATGAAACTTTCAAGAGTTGTCCTATGTGATCTTTTGATAAAAGTAGCATCAGTAACAATCTCTGAACTTCCTGAACTGCACAAGATATGACAAGCTGGAAAAAAAAGTGACAGTCTTTTGGTGCTGAGCTGTAGCTGCTGAACAGCCAAGTCATGCATGGTCTGAAACCTGGTGGGGATGCAGGCACTTATAGGGTGCCCTGGTATGGCACACAAGGAATTTAGTTGCAGTACTTACATTCTTTTTGTATATTTCTTTCTTGCTTTAATGTTACCTTTACCTTATATTTCTATTGTATTCTTTTTGCAATGATATTTTGAATTATTATTAACCATTTTAACTATCAAAAAGCTCCATATTGGCCACATTGTTAATACTTAGAAATAAGATCATTCCTGAGAAGTTGAAACAGTGAAACTTTACCCCTGAGTTTAGAAGTCTCTTTTTTTTGTTCAATAATCCTTTTACAATTGTAGCAAAAGACATAAATCTGATTTCTTATGGGACAGTGAACTTGATTCTATATCAACTCAGAAGTGAGAAACCAAATCAAGATAAATATTAGTGACTGAATTCCTCTCTGGAGCTGCAGTTGCATATTCAGACTTCAAAGAACAGAAAGGATCCATATTGGGCAGTAAATGGTTATGGTGATATGAAGCAACATCTGACCAAGAGAGGGGGGAACAAACATGAAAGCTTGTAACTTCATGTTTGAATATGTCTGACATGAAAGGCTTCTTGAAAATTTTTGACAAACTGCACTTGACAGGGCTCATGAAGAAGCTGCTGCTCAGCACAGCTCGTAGGATGATGAAAAACATGAATACCTAGAAGGTATAGTAAATTATTTGGCCTCCTCAACCAGTGAGGTCATCGCTGCATGGCTCTTTTTAAAATACATATAAAGGGAGAGCCTGGAAAATTATAGAAACCAAATAAAAGATTTTCAGTCAGAAAGAGCAAAATTATTTGTCTAAGTCCTTACACGGACCCCATCACTTGCTTCTGAGGGTTTCTTGACCTACTGGGGTAAGTTGACCTAAGTTATGCTTCCAGCTATGTGAATAACGTAGCTGGAGTTGACATAGCTTAGGTCAAATTACTGCAGTGTCTTCACTGTGCTGCATAGATGAGAGACGCTCTCCGGTCGACTTCCCTTACTCTTTTCGGGGAGCTGGAGTACGGGGGTCGACTGGAGAGTGCTCTGCTGTCGATTTAGCAAGTCTTCACTAGACCCACTAAATCGACACCCGCTGCATCAATTGCAGCAGCGTCAATCTCCCTGGTAGCGAAGACAAGCCCTGAGTATTTTGTAGAAGTGTATAACTTCTAGCAAAAAAATGTTATATGTTTCTCCAAATGGATCTCAAATATCCACACGTTTCTGCTGAAGAGACAAGGCTGGTGGATGAAATGAGGTAGATTTGCACAGAGTGAGGGAAAGTAATTTTTAAGTTTTCCAGTTTTGTCCCTACTAATTTTCTGGGATTGGCATTTATATTCGCTATAAAAAAACCATCAATGTACAAATCTTCGGAAACATTGTGCCATTGGCACTGAACAAGACTGGATGTCATTCTAAAAGAGATACTCTAGTTCAAGTAGAAGCTACTGGGTTTGATGCAAGAATTACTGGGTGAAATGTTATGGTCTGTGTTACACAGGAGGTCAGACTAGATCAAAACGGTCCCCTCTGGCCTTAAAATCTATGAAAGCAGGATTTTTGTAACTTGTTTGTAGATTTAGTATTGCATATAGAGCATGTTCTAAATCAGGGATTCTCAATTTCTTCATAATGTGGACCAAACTTTGGGATAAGGTCTCATGGATCTCCACTCTTCCCATCCACAGATACATGGACTGCCTTTCCTCTCTCTGGTAATGGAACAATATCTGAATGGTGAATACAGCAATTTCCTACATGGAAAAAGTAGCAGTAATGCAATTTAGTAGGTGGGAACAAACAGCTGAACCAGCATCATGTGACCAGCCAGCTCTCCACAGACCATTGGTAAGTGCTCCATGGACAACAGCTTGAGAATCGTTGTTCTGAATAAACTTGTACATATCCTAACATCTGATTCAACCAAACCTATTCCAATGGGACAATTTAAAATAATACAGAAGTGTGGACTGAATATAATGTCCAGCATATCAAAAATATGTATTCATTTGCTAGCATTAGTGATTTGTGTGTATGTGTTCCTGAATCCAAAAAAATAGATATCTTGCGAAATCAAACCAAAGGACAGTCGACCTGTCCTTGTCAGTCTAGGCAGATATTTAAAGATAGAAATGTTAGCTTCATCCTCAATAACTTCAATGACATCTTTGAATCTTTAGAAGAAATTCTATATGACAGGAATTTCAGTTCACATAAGATTCCGGATGCCACAGGCTTGATAAAAGACTTAATTTTTCTCTTTCTCCTAGTTGCTTTCAGCAGTGTGATGAATGAATCTGCCATACTATTTGGCACTTTGTACTGCAAAAGACCATCCATGAAACTTCTGATGTGGTGTTAGGAGCAACATATAGTTTCTGGACAAAATGAGAGTAGACAACTATCCGAGTTAAATGGTAATGACTCTGATTATAGCTAATGCAGATGGTAATCTCCCACCAAAATAACAAAGCCATTAGTTACATTTTTTAACATAAATTTGATATTTAAACATGAGATTGATGTTTTTAATTTCACTTGTATAACTGGAAAACAGATTGATCTTTTAAAATTAAATTTGGCAAGCTGTTAATGAAGATTAATTGCTTTGCCTGATTTAAAAACTGAAGGGCCAGATCCCTGGGGCTGTCTAAACTGTGCTTGGATGAGATGAAGGGTGAAAAGGTAGCAGCTCTAAACCACCTTCCTGTTCCCATAATGCATAGCCTGACTGTGAGCCAAACTGCCCCAAGCATAATTTAGAGCAACCTAAAAGCATAATTTAGAGCAGAGCATTGCACTCCAAGTTCTGTCCTTTCCTGCACCTCAACCATGCTCTCAGACCACCCAGAAACACCCCCTGTACCTGGGACAGGGCATGTAAATGAGTGGCATGGAGACAGCTAAGTCTGCTTTACACCACCCCAGGATTCTCCTTTGCACTGGGTGAATCCCAATCTGCCCTTTAGGGCAGATCTCCTTCCAATTTGCACCATCAGAGCTGGTGGCCATGATCTGACATGCATTTTTCACATGTAGGAGGCTTTTATTATTCAAAAATAATACTGCACATGCAGGGTTTGATAATTTTTATACCAGTTATTGATTTGATAGACACAAAGAATATGGTGATAAGTATGGCAGTTAAGTCTATGTTGTAGCTTTTTATACGCAGTGTTCTTGTAGCCATGTCAGTCTCTGGACAGATGACAAACTCCACCACAACTTCAACAGACACCATTCCTCCATTAAACTCTCTCTGGAACACTCCGACACTAGCATCAACTTCCTGGACACCATGATCAGCTTCAACAATGGAAGCTTACAGGTAACTACATACAAGAAAACTATAGATCACCACATCTACCTTCATAGATCCAGTAGCCACCTCAAACACACCAAGAACTCTGCTATGTACAGCCAGGCACTCAGACTCCACGGAATATATTCTGAGGAGAAACTCCAGGATGCACACCGTAATACACTCAAAACCGCCTTCCACCAAACAAGGACACTCTACCATAGAAGTAGATCACATCCTGGAACTGGCCACCCAAATACCACGGGAGAACCTGCTTCAATACAGAAATAAACCCCCCAGTGACCTCATATCCCTAGTTGTCACCTACCACCCCACACTGGAACCCAAACAGGGTATCATCCAACAACTACAACCCATACTTGATGGGGCCTCATTCTGAATCTTTCCTGAATTCCCACTTCTCACCTTCAAGCAACCCCTCAACCACTCCAAGCTCATCACAACACAAGCAAGCTGTCCACAGACCAGGGCACACGCAACTCAAAGTGGCATCAGACCCTGCCAGAACAACAGATGCAAAATCTGCAGACATATCTCCACTGCTACAACCATAGGCAGTGTGTGACTCTTGCATTTGGGGAGACTGGGGGTGCGAGTGCCAGAAGCTCCCTAGAAGTGGGGGGCGCCACTGGCGCCCGGACTGTGGCCCTGCCCCAGTTCTGCCACACTCAGCTCCTCCCCACAAGATCCTGCACGTGCTACATCCCCACTCCGCCCCAAGGCCCTGCCCCTGCTTGGCCTCCTCCTCAAAGGCCCCACACGCGCACCACCCCGAGCCCTGCTCCCACTCGCCTCTTCCCGCCCCTGCTCCGCCTCTTCACCTAAGGTCCCCCCATTACTACTAGCTCCTCTCCACCCCCTCCCATGAGGCCCCACATGCCCATCACTCGTGTCTCTCCACACCCTCCCCTGCACCTCCCACCTGCTGCTCGTGCCTCTCTTCCCTCTCCCCTGAGACCCCCCTACCCATCTCTCTCTCCTCTCTGCCCCCTATCACCATCATTCACCCTTAAGGGGGGCCTCTGGGAAGGGGGTGAAGAGGAGCAAGCAGAAGGTGGGGGAGGCCTTGTGGGGGGACAGCTGAGTGGGAGCCGGTGGCTCCCCCCACTTCTCATCTGGCATTTCTTACCCCATTTGGGGAGACTTAGCCTCCTCCAGCCTCTGATACCCGCCGCCCATGGCTACAATGATCAACACTCCCCCACCACACACCTTTTCAAGATCCATGTGTCCTACTTGTGCCTGTCACAACGTGTGGTGTACCTCATCCGAAGCACTAACTACCCAGTAACAACAATGTGGGTAAAACCAGACAATCGCTGTAATCTTGAATGAACTCACACAAGAAAATAACAGACAAAAACACTGTTATCACCTGTGGGTGAACACTTTTCACAGAGTGATCACTCTATATCTGACCTATCAGTCCTCATCCTCAAAGGAAACCTGCACAACACTTTCAAAAGATGAGCCTTGGAGCTTAAATTCATAACTTTGCTAGACACTAAAAATCATGGTCTCAATAAAGACACTGGACTTATCATAAATCATAGAAGTTAGGATTGGAAGGGACCTCAATAGGTCATCAAGTCCATTCCCCTGCACTCAAGGCAGTATTACAAAATAACTAGACCATTCCTGACAGGTGTTTGGCTAACCTGTGCTTAAATGAGTGGCAAGTTCTTAAAAACCTCCAGTTGCACAAACTCCCTACGCAATTTGTTCCAGTGCTTAACCACCCTGACATATGATTCTATGTTTTACTGATGTTAACCTAAAACCTCCCTTGCTGCAATTTAAGCCCATTGCTTCTTGTCTTATCCTCAGAGGTCAAGGAGAACAATTTTTCACTCTTCTCCTTGTAACAACCTTTTATGTACTTGAAAACTGTTATTATGTCTCCTTTCAGTCTTCTCTTATCCAGACTAAACAAACCCAATTTTTTCAATCTTTCCTCATAAGTCATGTTTTCTAGACCTTTAATCATTTTTGTTTCTCTCCTCTGGACTCTCCAATTTGTCCACATCTTTCCTGAAATGTGGTGCCCAGAACTGGACACAATACTCCAGTTGAGGCCTTATCAGTGCGGAGTAGAGCGGAAGAATTACTTCTCGTGTCTTGCTTACAACACTCCTGGTAATACGTCCTAGAATGGTGTTTGCTTTTTTTTTTTTTTTTTTTGCAACAGTGTTAAACTGTTGACTCATATTTAGCTTGTGATTCACTAAACCCCCCAGATCCCTTTCTGCAGTACTCCTTCCTAGGCAATCATTTCCCATTTTGTATGTGTGCAATTCCTAAGTGGAGTACTTTGCATTTGTCTTCATTGAATTTCATCCTATTTATTTCAGACCATTTCTCCAGTTTGTCCAGATTTTGAATCTTAATCCTATCCTCAAAGCTCCAAGCTTGGTATTGTCCAAAATTGTATAAGTGTACTTTCTATGCCATTATCTAAATCATTGTTGAAGATATTGAACAAATTCGACCCAGGAGGGATCCCTGTGGGACCCTATGTGATATGCCCTTCCAGCTTGACTGTGAATCACTGATAACTACTCTCTAGGAATGGTCCCTTAGAGTATGCTAAATAATATGTTTTATCTTGTATATAACTGTGACACTTTTAGTGTATGTCTATACTGGAATTAAAAACCTGTGCTGGCCCATGCCAGCTGACTTGGGCTTGCCGGGCTTGAGTTTATGGGGTTGTTTAATTGCAGTACAGACATTTGGGCTCAAGCTGGAAGGTGGGAGAGTCTGAGAACTTGGGCTGCAGCCCAAGCCCAAACATTGACACCACAATTAAACAGCCCCATGACCCCAAGTCAGCTGGCATAGGCCAGCCACTGGTGTCTAATTGCAGTGTAGAAATACTCTTAGCACCTTTCCAAGACCTGAAGAATTCTGTGTAGTTTGAAAGCTTGTCTCTCACCAACAGAAGTTGGTCCCATAAACAATATTATCTGTAGCTTTTTTATAAACATTTAAAATTATGTATGTATTTTTAAACACAACCTAGTTAAGCATAGATAAAACTTAATGGAGTATTTCAAGAAGTGGAGATGAAATACTTGAAACTGACAACAGAGATTAGATAAGTGTCTCCAGGGCAAACCCCACATTTCACTTGCTTACAACTAGCATAGCTTCCAAGTTAAAATCGGACACAAATGGTGGCATCAGCCTGCATTTTTTTGGTCTGAAAAATGGGGGAGGGGGGAAAGTATTGCCAGGTATTACAGTGTGCTGCATTGCTCATTTTCATGTAACCCAATTATTAAAGACCATCTCATAATGTATGCATATAAGGAGAAAGAGTAAAGTCTGTGCTTTTGAGTTTGAATATATGGCTCGATTAATCCCTCACCATACACTAGCATCACTCTGCTGCCTTCAGTGGTAAGTAAGAGGAGAATCAAGCAATCAGACTTAATGTTATATTAAAGTAAAGTAAATTATTTGGAGTGAATCACATTTTCCGATGAACTATGTGAAACTTTAGACAAGTTCAACCCCTGAAAATGTGAGTTTCTGAACTGCTGTTTTAAAGCTCACCATATTTACAGCCAGAAAAAAGTGATCACACTTTTATTTCTGTAGAACAGTGACATCTAGTGATCACTCAGGCTAGTAATGAGTATTCCCTAAAGATTTCCTTAAGCTTCACTACCTAGTTCTGAAGTCAGAATTCACTTGTGTCTCAACTGTTCATGCTGATGATTTCTGACAGTGACTGATTTCTGACACCTACTGTTATAGGTGGAAAAGTAGATATGATACAGAGTTAAAATACCTGTGGTTGGGGGGGGCGGGATCTGTGTGAATTGGGGAGAGACGTTTAAAATGTGTTTAAATAAGATGTAGAAACAAAGTAATATGCAGACAGATTCACTGCAGCATCTACTTCAGTTTTGATTTTTACAGACTGAGGCAGAGGACCTGCAGTGGCAGAAAGTTTGCCTAGGAGGCAGGGGTGTTGCAGCACAAGGCAATAGGCACATGCCAACCCTACCAACACGCCGCCATGGGTATATCCACACAGCAGCTGGGAGCACAGACACGCACTAGTCTGGGCAGACAGACATGCACTAGCTCTGCTTGGGCTAACATGCTAAAAATAGCAGCATGGCACAGACAGCAGCAAGGTCTAAGCACCTGAGTTTGGATCCCGGGGTCGGGCAGAGTTGTACTTGGGCGGCTATTCCATGCTGCCACTCATGCTGCCACATGGCTATTTTTAACATACTACCTCGTCCACAGCTAGCATGTACCTGTCTAACCGGTCTTGGAGGTATGCTCTCAATTGCACTGTAGGCATACCCCAAGTGGCTGAGGGCAGCCCTGGCCAGGAATTCACAGATGCCAAGGGATGCATAGATCAATACTTTTCTGATACAGTTTCTGCTGCTGCGCTTCTGTGGAGTACCTGTCAGAGTTTATAGTAGATCTGGTCAAGAATTTTTCAACAAAACAGTTTTGTTGTTGAAAAATATTAATTCATCAAAATGGAACCATTTGCAGGAACGTATCAGGTTTGATGAAACTTTTATTGGAAGAGGTGTCAGGTCCAGGGTGGAATTTCTGGTTAGAGAGAGACCCACCCCAGAATAGCGAATAGCCCAGTGGTTAGAGCACTCACCTGGGATGTGAGAGAGTAGCAGAGCAGGGACTTGACACTGGAACTCCCACATCTCAGCTGAGTGGCCTAAGCACTGGCCTATTGGATCACTGACATTTTGATGAGAAATCTCATCCTGGACCTGAGAAACCTTTCCCGATTAAATTATTTTGTTGTAGCTGGTGTATGTTCCCATGTGAAGTTTTGACAAATTGGCATTTCCCAGTGAAATAAAGTCCCAACCAGCTCTTGTGATACTAGAATGTCCTGCCATGCCATAGATGAGAAATGGAAAACTGATGTGGTGCTCAAAAGAAACAACTCTCTAGCACATGATGTCAATGTAAATGATGGGCATGGGGTTCAGAAAAGCTTCTGAGGAATCAAAGACCAGATTTCAACGTGGAAATCTTCTGTACCCCAACAAAGTTCACTCGCAACATACTACAGATGGGCACCTGGTTAGCAGTTACTGGTTAGCAGTTAAAATTCAAGATAGATACATTAAATGTGGGCAGTAACACCACTTAAGTCCTAAAAACAGGACTTCAGCAGATCTTAAGTGGTACACAGTGCTCCTTGTGCTAGTCCTCTGAGTGAGTGAATTTAACCGTCGGGTAGGTTTTCCCTTGAGGTTTTCCCCAAGGCCAGGGGCTCACTGAAGGACTATCACTGAAAAGCGATCAACTTTGTTTGTCTCTCAGCTGCTGGTGCACCTCATGGAACTGTTTTTTCTAGACCTGGGCCTGCAGGTGGGGCAAGCATGACTGGGGGAGGGGACTGGAGTGTGCCAGTAAAGCACATGGTACAGAAGATAAAGATTCTAGGTGAGCAGGTGCTACTCTGTGCAGGGGTTCGACCATCACCACCCGGAAGAAGGACTTGCAAGAGGGACTCCACCCAGCCTGAAATACTGACAAACCTCAGACTCACAGGAGTGAGTTCAGCCTAGAGGAAGCATGTCTCAGGACTTTTGTTGTTTTCAAATCTGTATCTCTCAAGTGCTTTAAGAGTAAATTGTCTGTAGTTAAGAAATTCCTTTGTTAAGCCTGTGTTCCTTGCTTTCTTGCCACACTGTCTCTGAAGAGGTTAAATTAGAGGCCCAGAGAGCCCACAGGCTAGGTGGAGCTCTGAAGTAGGGTGACCAGATGTCCCAATTTTATAGGGACAGTCCTGATATTCAGGGCTTTTTCTTATATAGGTGCCTATTATGCCCCACCCCCTGTCCTGATTTTTCACACTTGGTGTCTGGTCACCCTACTTTGAGGAAGTGTGCGTAAGTGACTGGGGATGGGTTGTGGGGTCTCAGACAGTGCGGGGTTGGGAGCAGCAACCCATGCTCCAAGGAAGGGAGTCAGGAAAGAAGTCAGTGCCCAGGACTGTGTCCACAGGCACCAGACCCTGAAACAGTGACTGGACTCAACACAGAACCAGCTGGACTCTGGTGCCTCTACACTGGGACATTGGGCCAGGTTGTTACAAACAGTTTTTTTAAATGTAACTTCCTAAATTTCATAAAAAGTAAACTCACATTGGACTCTCCTTGGTGCTCATTGGACGGGTTGGAGGTTTCAGGGTCCTACCACACCCTGTCCCAGAAAGGAACAGAAGAGAAGTCCTCCAGGCTGCCTAGAGTGGCTGTGGGGGAAGCAGCTAGTTGGAGAGAGGCTGCAAGGAGCAGCCAATCGGGGCCCAGCAGCCTTATATAAAAGGAGCTGCAGAGCTAGAGACAGTTGCTGCCTAGAGCTGGAGGAGTGAGAACTGTGTTCCTAGCTGGCTGAAGGAGCAGCAAGATCACAGACACATCAGTTGCTAGCAGGGACCATGGGAGCAAGAGGGAGCTTCTAACTGGCAGCTGGAACTGAGCCCAAGACAGTTGCTGGAAGGGATTGGGGGAACAAGAGAGAGTTTCTGGCTGGCTCCTGGGACTAAAGATAGAAGAACATCTGGGACCAGAAAGGGTGAAGAGTCTTCAGGGAGGAAGCACTGGGGGGGCACCATACCAGGGTTGAGGGGCTATTTGAAGGCTAGCCAAGAAGGGCTGCAGGCCTGATTAAGGACTGAGCCCAGGAAGGGCAGTGTCTCCAGGGAGGAAGCTCTGGGGGTATGGCCCCATACCAGGGCCAGGACTATTTAAAGTCTGAGCCTGGGGAAGGCTACAGAGACACCACTGGAGGGGTACTGGAATAGGCCCTTGGTGGACTGTATACCCCAAAAGGGGTATGTATGTTTCACACACAGACTGTGTGGGTGACTTGGCTTGAGGGCTGAGTTGCTGAAAATCACCTATAAAACCACCAACAGTGGTCACCGCAGACTAAAAAAGTGCAGGCACACACACACACACATGGCCAGGCGGCACTTACAAGAGGTGGGTGCCACCCCATTACACCAACCATGAGATCTGAGTATCTTCCAAAATCATATGAAGTGACCTGCCTGGCAGCTGTTAAATGTAATTCATTCTTTCTCTCATTCTTTCCTCAGGAGAAAATTGTTTGAACAGTTTTTTAATCAATATTATGTATAGTGTACTGTATGTTTATATTAGGTTTAGAGAGATAAGGTAGGTGAGGTAATATCTTTTATTGAAACAACTTCTGTCGGTGAGAGAAACAAGCTTTCAAGCCATACAGAGCTCTTCTTCTGGTCTCAGGAAGGTACTCCGAGCATCACAGCTAAATGCAAAATTGTTCAGCATAAGTTGTAAGCACATATTCTAAGGCAGAGGTCTTCCAGGGGGTACATCAACTCTAGATCAGTGTTTCTCAACTTGGGATTCACATCCCCAGGGAGGTTGCGGGATCGGTTTAGTGGGGTTGCAAGTGGCCAATATTAGGGGGTGGCAAGCAGGAGAACTGCCCGGGGAATCCTGTGGCATGGGGCCCTGCAAAGCTAAGTTACAAGCTTCAGCCGCGGGTGGTAGGGTTCAGGCTTCAGAGGTACAGTAGTCTGGAAAGATTGAGAACCACTGTTCTAAGGGACCATTTAAGATGGAATGGTCCATTGACAGTTCTGCAGTCATAGGACAAAAAGTGGGGGAGATTATGTTACAGGTTGTTGTAATAAACCATAAATCCAGTGTCTCTGTTCAGTTCATGATTTTTAGTGTCTAGCAGTTACTAATTTAAAGTCCCAGGCTCGTCTATTGAAAGTGCTGTGCAGGTTTCCTTTGAGGATGAGGACTGATAAGTCAGATATGGAGTGATCGTTTTGTGATGCTTCGAGTACCTTTCCCATACCTAAAGAAGAGCTCTGTGTGGCTTCAAAGCTTGTCTCTCCGACCAACAGAAGTTGGTCTAATAAAAGATATTGCCTCACCCACCTTGTCTCTCTTATATCCTGGGACCGACATGGCTGCAGCTCCACTGCATATATTTAGGTTTGACAGATTTCAATTTTTTAAAATAATTTTGACCGATAATAATGTTTATTTTAATCACTTTTTTATTTTTAGCTATTTAAATTTTCACAGTTGTGGGATATTATGGAGGGGGTCAGCGAATGGGAGGGGGCAGGACAGACAATAATTATTTAGCAAGACATTGCGTTTCAAAAAAAATAGTTTTATAACTGATCAAACACAAATTGTCAACATCACATGGCAAAATATATAAAGTAAATACCCTTAAATCAAACTCCAATACACTCTCAACCAGCATTTTTCTTACCTTGCCTATCTGCAAATTTCAATTATGATTAATGGAAATATTTTTCATCACTTTGTGGTTGTACGTTGAAATCTACAGTTACTGATAAAAATCTAATCCTTTCAAGCCTATTTATATTAGAGAAGGCAAAGTTGAAAAAACGTATCTTGAACATGCAATAGAAGGTCAGAAGGTCTATGGTGGCTCTTAGTCCCTGTGGAATTTCATTCCACAGTTTTGGACTGGCTATGGGAAAGCTCTGGCTGCTGCACAGATGAACTTCAATAGAACTACTCGTGTGTGTAACTGTTCATCAGTATAAGCGGAGAATTCAAAATCTAATCTTTTGAAAATATTTGTCCTGTACATTTAGATATTACGGACTAAATTTTTCAAAAGTGACTAGTGATTTCAGTCCCCCAGCATTTGGGTGCCAAAACTGAGATGCCTGATGAACACATTCACCCTGAAAATCAACTCCCTTTAAGGTGTCTCATTTTGGGCAATCAAGATCACCAGTTACTCTTTAAAATTTAGGCCTACTCCTAGGAACATGAAGAAAGAATTTGGTACCATATTTATTAATACAACCCTATGCAAGTAAATAGTTCAGTAATCATCATCATCATCATTATTCCCATAACCGCATTGGTCGTTGGGGCACCATCACTGATGAGCAATCAACCAATTGTCTCCATCCCTGACGATTGTGTGTCAGTGCTTGAGTCTCCGCGAAGTCCATTCCTGTCCACTCTTTTATGTTGTCAATCCATCTCTTCTTCTGTCTACCTCTTCTCAACTCGTCTCCCCTTCCCTCCGCCTCCAAAAAGGGGTATCCTTTGAGTAGGTACAGAAGTAGATTTAGCATCAAAACACCTTTTTCTATGTTATACACTTAAAACTAATCTGGGGCAATTTTTCCCCTGAGGTATAAATATTTTTTTTATTATTAGCCAATTTATTGACACTTGATAGAATGAACAGTTATCTTAGACATGTGAACAGGGAGTTGTCTAGATATGGAAATGTGTATTTGTCCACACACACAGAGAGCTAAACATGAAATGAAAAGCAACAGTACATGGACTTGTAACGCTCCCTATAGTAGTTGGGTTTCAGAAATCAATGAATGGCTTTCATTGCCCATATATGCATTTTTTGTCATCTCTGACAGATGTAAAATGGATCACATTCTTTGTGTTAATAGTTAATCCAAATATAATGTAATGACAAACTTATGAATTACACTGAGATTACATTTTATCCATGAAAGATCATGCTTTTTCATAACTATTACAGATCATAGCTTTTCAGTATCACATACACCAGTCTGTATTAAGGATCTTTACTACCATGCAAAGCAGGGCTGGCATACACCTGGGGTGAAACTCTGCATCCATTTAAAGCAAAACTCCCATTTGATTTCAATGGAACAGGATCTTACCTCAGGCTATGATCTGAGTCCAGCTCACTTGATGTACGTATGTGGCCTCCATAAAAATACAGTTTCTGCAGAATCTAAGATTTCATTTTTAAAGAATAAGGAGTAAGACTCTATCCCTAACAGTTTTGAAGGAAACCATCGAAATATGAATGGAATGTAATCATTGCAATGTTGTCTTCCTGAGTCTGCAGCCAGCCTGAAAGTTACCCTAAAATGTGTGAACTCCCCCATCCCACATTAATTTCATTGATGTATCAGCTCTAAAGCCTATTGATAACACTTGACTCTGAGCACTATTTAATTGCTAATTGTTTTAGTGACTGGAACGGGCTGAGAGATTAGGAACTGGGAGTTGCAGCAAGGAAGGAAATACAGAAGAAAGAACAGAGGAGTCACACAAAGACAAGGAAGAGGGAGAACCAAAGAGAGGAAGTTGGGGACAAAAGATAAATAAGGGACAGGAATAGCAGTGTCCAAAAAGGGACCATATTTACCCACTGAGTTTGTTACTATATTGTAGGATAAGTATAAAATTAAAGAAATATATATATTGTATAGAAGGCCCCAATCAGCAAGTAAGAGGACTGTCAGAATAATTAGTATTGCTTGTAGTGTGGGAAGGATATATGGTTTCAAAAGTAACTAATAAAATAAAGAGCTGCAGTAACAAGACACGACACAAACAGACACAAATAAATAAGCCCAAATCTTCCCACTGTTCTGCTAGTAAGCAAAGAGTGGAGGGGAGAAGATAAGAAAGAAAAGGCTTTTGGAAGAAAGAAGGTTGTAAATCCTACATGGATTAATATTGGAAATAAGGGTGAATTGTTTCCAATTGGTTTTTAGCTGAGTCAGTAATTGGCAATGACATTGCTTGTTTGTTAAAGGGTATAAAAAGTAAACTCTTAAAGGGTTCATTGCTAATACCTTCCTGACCATGTTGGAGCCAACTGATATCGGTCTAAGAACCCCTAGATTTAGCCTATCTTGATCAAATACTTGCAACTGTTTTGTTATTGTTTGGATGTAGTAAATTGCTATTATTTAGGCTTTTTAGGCATATTTAGAGCAATTGTATAAATACCATTTGGCCTTTGGATATAATAAAGGAAATTAATATTAAATTAATGTTTGGTGGTTTCCAATGTCAATATTAATAATTTCAAATATTATTAATAATTCAAACATATATAAAGACCAGATTCTACCCTGGATCTTTGTACAAACCTCCCATTGACATCACTGCTGTGGACTGGGGGGAATATGGAATCCTAAAGTTATAAATTAGCCCATGGACCATAATTAAAATGGAATTTGGGTCTCTCCGCAGGGTGAGTTACTCTTTATGTGGAAGTATAAAATACTTCTTGGATGAGCTATTCTGTTTATTCCAATGAAGTGGAATTGTTCCATAAAGTTGTAATCACATTTGTATGAGTCTGATGTGCTTACAGGCTTTGGATGCTCGCTGTAAAATAGCAAAAAGAGGGAAATGGACCCAAGGTGTATACAAGATACTAATACATATGCTGTTGTTTGTTTCCATATAGAATGTGCCTGAAGAGGATGTTAAGAATAATACCTTATTCTATATCTGGAAAGACATTATCTGTGGCGTCTTTGTTCTTTATTTTCAAATAATTTTAGGTGGGAGTTTATTGGATGGGATGTCTGTGTGGATATCCTTGAGACCAGTTTGGATAATTCCATGGAAACTATTGAGTCCCCAGCTCCAGCCTCCACACCAAAATCCAGTGGAATCCAGCCCTTGAATGCATGCATAGAAAGATTTCCTGTAGGTAAGGTGATGTCACATAGGATGTTATGCCTGATCTAAACTCCCTCTCTCTTTGTAAATTAATGTGAGGATTTAGATTATTGTTAATTTGATCATGGTCTTTACCATAATTTCACCCTCATGCACCCTTCCCAATTATAATCTACTGGCAGAACTGCAATCTGCAGCCTTTTCCCCTTTGGTATAAAGTTTATAGTTAGTGAATGTTAATGTAGTTGTAACTTTAGCCAGTGAAGAAGTCTATTCTGGGAGCAAGGGAGAATACAGACCCAACAATTGTCTATCTAGGGCAATTATTTTAAGATAAATTTGAAGGTCTCTACATTCTATAATGTTTCATATGATTAATCCAAGACTAGTCAAATGAAGAAAGAATAATGAAAGAATAATATTGTTGCTCCCTGAGCCTCTGAATAGTGTCAGGATGAATTTTGAATACACAGGTTTGTTTCCTTCTCATATGCTAGAAGCTTCTGCTGCCTGATTTTGGCAATTTAGGAGTTCCTGTCCTTGTTTGCCTTTCATGCACACCAGTATACTGCAATTTTTGAATGGCAACTCAGTGTCTCTGGAACTGATATTGACTGTCTCAAATGTATGTTAACTAAATTATTCAAAAGACAAATAGAACATCTCTTTAGAGTGATTTCTTTCAGTCAAATCAAGAAAGTTCTCATTAAAAGCAAGCTTTGTGATTGTACAGTAAAAAAAATTTATGAATGTTAAACCAATCTCAGAGAGGTGGTGTTTTTAAAATGTCATTTGCTCTTATCTGTTGGATAAAAAAAGAAAAAACGTCTGCTTTAGAATCCATTATATCCCCTATTAGTAAGATCCTGGCCATTTTGATTCATATTTATATTTATTTATAATATTGTGCTAGACATTCTGGAATATATTTTTAAGTGGTTCGTGGGAGGTTGACACACAAATTAGACATCAGCCTGAGTCACAAAGTTTGTATCTGTAATCTGATCTGAATCCAAACTTCCCTAAATGCTAGCTCTGGATTAGTGGAGGCATTGCTTGGATTTGGTTTGACTCATTGTGGACAGAAGCCCACATCATGAATTTTGGATCCAAAAGTAAAATCCCCCCTACTATGGGAGGTTAGGATCCAGAGTTATGAATGTATTGTGCCTATTTATTTTAAATCTTAATTTTAGCTGCTTTATTTAGAGAAATGCTGCATGGTAACCATAAGTTAAAATGTAATCTTTAAAAGCACATTTAATATTTTTTTCTTATGAAAATCCTATAAAATGACCTACCACATTAAATTATCCTGATATAATATAAATGTATGAACAAACATGTATAATTTGAAATATTTGTTCTTCGCTTAACTATTCACTTAAGGTCTTTTAAGAACATTCAGAATCTTCTTATATTTTTCCTGGCTATATTATAACTGCAACAAGCTAATCTGACTTTATAAATCTTACTACCTCCAGTGGAACATTGCAGGAGAGGAGTTTTTTTACTGGCTGCTGGTTTGAACAGCTTAAAGTAGAGAAGAGATTGATCTCAAAGAAAATGCAACAAAGAATAGACTTAATCTAAATCAGTGGTTCTCAGGTTTTGTTTTTTTTTTTGCAGACCACTTGAAAATTGCTGAGGGTTTCAGCAGACTTTCCAAATGTTGTTTGTACCGTTAGCTAACTATTGTAAAGCACTTTGGATAAAAGCACTATATAAAACAAAACTTCATAATAATTAACTTTTTTTGTTCCACAAATAAAAGCACACAACTCATATTTTAATATCAGTAGTCTTACCTTTCTAATGCGATGGATGTGCCCTCTCTACACCACCGTGGCAGCCCCTGAGCTGGTGCTGGGAAGCGTGGGGGTCTCTTCCCTCTCTCCTCCGCTGCGGCAGCCCACGAGCTGGGGCTGGGAAGGAGGGGGGGTCTCTCCCTCTCTCCCCCGCCACGGCAGCCCCCAAGCTGAGGCTGGGAAGGAGGGACGTCTCTCCCCGGCAGCTGCAGTCCTGGAGCTAGGGAAAGTCGCAACTTTCTCTGGACGCTGCAGCCCTGCACGTCCCAAATTCTCCCCACCCCCTCTTCTCACCCCACTCCCACCTATGCCCTATTCCCCCCCAAGGCCACCACCTCACCTTACATGTGTGTCTTCTCCAGGGTCCAGGCAACTAATTAGTAGAGCCATGCCTGTGTGGCTCCACTAATTAGGTGGGTAGCTCTTCAACAGCCTAGTAATATCAACACATATGTATAGACATGGGTGAGTAATTCAGAGATTAAAAGAATGTTACATTCTGTCTCTCTCCCATTCTATTGGAGTCTTTGCATGTCTCTTAACATTGCAGCATTTCAGAGGCTCTCGGACACAGCAGAGGTCACTGAGTAAGTGTTGTTTCCACCTACTCCTATATTAGGGGTTTTTGTCAAGTATACATTGGAGAATCTTAGAAGTAACTTAGAAATGTTGTGACCCTTTACTGCCTTACTCAGTTGTATGATGCATTTGCAGTTATTATTCAGCCCCCAGCTATGGAGTCATACTACTGCGGTAGCTGTTCTGTTCTGAGAGTGGCAATATATTTACCTAGGTGCAATCTCTGGAACACAAATTAATCCCTGTCCCTTTCCCTAGAATGGTTGCCTTTCTATGCCATGTTTATTTAAAAAATAACCAAAACTAATCCCATCCCAGAGATATAGTTATTTCTTCAATTCTCATTCGACTCTCCTAGCAACTCAAATGATCCTTTGTCTCCGTGTGTACATTCACCTACTTACTTTCCTCTATAGATGATCTCTCTCATTATTCCCACAGTGTTTCTATAGCCTACTGAATCTAGTCCAAGAAACCATGTAAATATTCCTTGTCCTAGCCAGAAGTGTGATGCTCTCATCTCTGGTTAATATTCTTTTCCATTCATCATCCTGGCCTGGACTGTCTTTCTAGGTCAAGGATCCTTGTTGTCAATAGAAGCCTTGTTTATATACAAAATGATTCCTAGACAAGAAAGACAATCATGCTGGGGTGGCAAGTTATAAAAGTAAGATCTTTTCAACATTAGGAGCATACTACCTTTATTCTAATCAATATCAAATATGACTTCTCAGCAGAATGTAACCAATCAGACACACCAGACTACCATGAGGTGATGCTAGTGGGTAGAAGAAATCATTGTGAAGAATTAGCCAATACCATAATCTGTACCTCAGTAGAGAGCATTTGTCAAAATAGTACTGTGATGCTCTGTTCCTCCGGGCACCCAGCACCCCCATGTTCATCCTTGTAAAATGATTGTGTGGTATACAATGCAAAGTTTGTCATGCCGGGTGTCTTCGGAAGGCTCATGATGCACTGAGCATTGTTGTTATAGTAATCATTGTTATAGTAATGTTATAGGTTGTAATTTCATGTATATAGTTATGAGGCTGAGAATGTGTCCTCATGCCTTAAGCAAGCTCAGGCAAAAACTCTCCAAGAGCAGAGGGGCAGTTCACACCTCATCAGTGCACGTATGGGACAAACCCAGCCCACCCTCACAAAGGACACTGGTCTAGGCTACAACAAAGGATCTGTTGGACTCTCGAGTGAGTCACCCCCGTTCCTTTGGTCAGTTTGAGACTGCAATGAGGTAATGCTCACCTGACTCTGAAGGGCAGGGGGAAGCCAAGAGGGAAGAAAGGACACGATAAAAGGGAGCAACATTTGCCAGGCTCTTCCTCTCTCTTCCACCTCCATCTAAAGATATCCCCACCAAGCAACTGAAGCGCTGATCAAAGGGGAGAGCCTGGCTGAAGGGCAACCAGCCAGCCTGTGGTAAGAAGCATCTAACTTTGTAAGGGTATTGAAAGTGTTAAGATCAGTTTAGAATGCATTTTGCTTTTATTTCATTTGACCAAATCTGACTTGTTATGCTTTGACTTATTCTCACTTAAAATCTATCTTTGCAGTTAATAAAATTGTTTGTTTATTCTACCTGAAGCAGTGTGTTTGGTTTGAAGTGTGTCAGAGACTCCTCTTGGGATAACAAGCCTGGTACATATCAATTTCTTTGTTAAATTGATGAACTCATATAAGCTTGCAGTGTCAGCGGGCATTACTGGACACTGCAAGATGGAGGTTCCTAGGGTTGGGTCTGGGACCGGAGATATTGGTTAGTGTCATTCAGTTGCAAGTAGCTGGGAGCAGCTTACATGCCAGAGGCTGTGCGTGAACAGACCAGGAGTGGGGGTTCTCACAGGGTAAGGCTGGCTCCCAGAGTCAAGGATTGGAGTGACCTAGCCGATCATCGGTCCAGATAACACCAGAGGGGAACGTCACAAGTACTCAGTGAAAGAGTTGTCCTGGAATCCTCAATGATCCTGGATACCCAAAAAGTAGAAGCAGAATAACATGCATACTCTCATCTTCAGCTGAGCAAGAGGCTATATACTGTCCGAGACTCTCACACATTTTTCCAGAGCTGATTAGTGTCTGTAGTTTTGTTTCCAAATATAGCATTTGACACTAACGAACTCATGCTGATGCTTGATACAGTAGCTCATCTTCTGGCCAGCACAGACCAACAAGAGTCCATCCCTCGAGTCATTCAGCTTCCTATTGAACCTCAGATCAAGTTTGACATCCTGGTATTAAGATGGGCCCAGTTCATAATTACTTTGCCAATGGGCCCATACAATCTGCAACAGCTGCAATCCTTATGAACAATGAAACGGGCAATGCTATGGCCAATACTACTGGGAGATACAGAGAAACCCTTCTTGACCATTGCCCAGTGGCTGTGAAACTGCCTTCCATTCAGCATTTCTGCTGCCCCAAGCAAAAAAAAAAAAAAAAAAGTCGCAATCGCGACCGGCGGCAGCAATTGGGGGGGGGAAAAAAGCCGCAATTGGCCGCGGCAGTTCGGCGGCAGGTCCTTCACTCCAGAGGGAGTGAGGGACCACCTGCCCCCGAATTGCCGCACATGCCACCCCCTCCCTTGGCCGCCCCAAGCACCTTCTTGTTAAGCTGGTGCCTGGAGCTGGCCCTGCTTCCATTCAAGCTAATAATGATCACAATCCTTACTGCCTAGTTCTCCAGTTGTCCATAGAATTTTTTTAGAAATACAAAATATATAAAAATGGGGAACAAAATGAGTAAACAAAATGCATCTCTGGCCTTCTTTATTAGTTAAAGGGAAGCAAAAAAGGAGGTGCAAAATCATTTAGTCTTTCTTTGCTGAGCACCTTTAACATTTCAGCCTTTTTCTACCATATACGATGATATAAAGAAAATGAGGGAACTGCCTGATACATGTGTGAACAGCAGTATGGTGGTTGCCAAGGAAGCTAAATTAAGATTGGTACATCCACAAAAACAATAGCATCTACAGGAATTCTTCAGTTCTTCTCACTGTTATGTGAGGAAAATCTTTACAAAAAATGTTGATGCTCAGTTTAAACCAACCAAGGAAAAGTAACACTGGGAATCCCCTTTCACCCATCCCACTTTTTTCAAAGTTGTCCACTGTAGAAACCCTGCAATGTATGGCTTTAATTACAGAACGGATCACAGAAACATACTTTCCCCTATATCGAACGATGGTCAATGGACAGACCATTTGCAGGGGTGAAGCATTTGCCATTTCTTGCGGGGTTTAGCCTGGCTTAGGAGTCTCACAGTCTCTAAATGCCTTTTTTTATATATAATTTAAACTGAACTTTTAAATGGGACCTTGCTGTGGGGCTGTTTTATCTCGGGTGTCCTATCACCCTATGAAAATTAAACTTTTTTTTCATGTAATCAAATTCTATGGCTGCTTCTGGGAAGGTCTGACATCAAGATTGGCAGATTGGGATGGCCACGAGAAGAAATGTATCTTAATAGGCTCTGTTGACAATGTGAACATGTTTGAACTAGTACACTGAGCTGACTGGATCCCAGACAAACGTTGTTTTATTTCCTGTCAGTCATGACCTCTGTCACACACTTTCAACTGTTTATTTTTGGCGGGGTTTTACATAATTTGCAAGGGGGCGTTCGATGTAACTATTCATAAAAATATATATAGTTCGAAGAGCCTGCGGACATGCTAAGTCATGTGAAGCAGCAAACATGTCCATCTGAGCGCTTTAGTAGTACTGGGTAGATTTGAACATCTCTGCAGATTTAGAAGCAAGCGCTGCAGCTTAGCTGCGGGCGGGGGGATCCTCAATGCTGTTAGATTTTGAATTGAAGAAAAACATCCCCCCACTTTCTCCTCTCGCTCTTTCCTATAACAGTGCTAAATCGGCGGGATTTTAAGGGCTCTCCCCTTCTTCCTTCATCTCTTCACTGTTGCACACCCCCCCCCCTTATGGACAATTGCTTCTCCCACTCCCACCCAGGGAGAGGAAACCTCCCCGGAGCCCATCCATTCCCCCCTTCACTGCCTGCTTGTGCTCCCCTTCACTCCCCTCGCCCACCCCCTTTTGGTCCCCATCCTCCTCCCGCTCCCCGGGTTTTGCTCCTCTGCCCCCCTCCCCCCTGTGTTCGCGCCCCTCGCGCTGTTTCTAAGCCCCCGCCACTGTCGCGCCTCGGGAGCCGATTCCAGGGGCAGGTGAGGGCAGCGGCGTGCGCATGCTCCGCTCAGCTCCCAGGCATGCTCAAAACCCGATGGGGCGGAGAGTCTGACACGGCCGCCGGATCGCGGCTGCCCCAGCTCCTGGCCAGCACCATGCCGAGGACAGGCGCCTGCTTCCCCGTCGTGTGCCTGCTGCTCCATCTCCAGGTGGCAGGTAAGCGGCCACGCTGGGTGGTGTTACCCGGGCAGGCGCGGCAAATGCTGCCGAGCTACCCAGGGGACGGAGCTCTGAGGAGCATCCCCGTAATCTGAACGAGGGGAGACCTGCGTGTTCCAAACGAGCACCCGCTAATGGGGCTGATGAAGCACCTGTTGTTGCCGGACAATGGCAAAGGTCGGGGCTAAATGCGCCCACCCCACATGTATTGGCTCGACCGTGTAAGATCCTGGCTGCGGGTAACAGCGATGCTTGCGTTAGTCTAAACAGGGAGTTTCTCCTCCGCGTCCCCTCCTCCCCCCCGCATTAACATGGATGCAGCTTTGCACACACTAAAGCACGTGTGCGGGGGAGGAGGGCGCAATGGTTAATCTAACGCCTGCAATCATTAGCTGCGGCTTCTTCCCTCTTTGGGGCTGGGGAGGGTTCAAGTGGAAGCTCCACCGATGCCTTTGAGCGGGATGCAAAGGGCCGAACTAATGGCTCTGATCAGGTAGCTTGAGAGATTCCGCTGCCTCTTTGGCCATTTCTCTTGTCCATGAAGTGCCCTCCTCCAATCGAGCAGCGCAGGTTTGGGAGCGAGGGAGGGGGCGGGAGTGTTTCAGCACCGTGTGTGTCTTTCAGCACCATGGTCAGCAACCACCGGAATAAACACAACTGCAAAGCTGGAGCGTTGTTAAGAGGCCAAATGTCACTGAGGTGGATTCGGTCGCAGTAGTTAGTAGGTATCTTCAAAAGTGTTGCTAATAATTAAAAATAAAAGCACAGTTAAATGGCATCGGGTGCAAGCCCTCAGCTGTTGCCACTTCAGGTACTCTAACGCGTACAGATACTACCTATTATTCTAGGTCACTATTGCTCTGGGATTTGGAGCACTAGCCACATAGGTTTCTAAATATTTTGGAATGATGGAAGTTTTTAAAAAAACATTTAGCCTCTTTTAAATTTGACACCTGAATTCAAACGTGGAAACAGGATTTTAGACAGCAAAATTTCAGCTGCGACAGCAGTCATTTGTGCAGTAGTCCTGTAGCTACGTTAGTAAATCCTCTCACTGCTTAGCTAGCAAAATGTGGGCATCATTCAGAAATGTGGTTAACGAAAAACTATATTACACAGAGCTTTTCAGTTCAAGCATCAGTTTCACTTTGATAATCATTTGCTGTATTTGTTCAGTAAAAGAAGGATATGGCTTAATTGGTGCAAAACCTGCCCTTTCTCCTGAGTCCTTTTCCCCACTTCCAATCATGTTAACCTAAATTCTCACTCCTTTTAGAAGGGAAGTAAATTGGTGCTGAAGATATAATTAAATGTAGTTTGTAATTAATATAACTGAAGTGTTTCTGTGTTTGCAGAATACTGCTGTATCTCTACTTCTGACATAGAAAATGGCTGTTGCACCCAGCTTATAACTTAACATAAGTCCATTACGACCTCCCTTTGTATATATAGAGAAAAGTATAACAAAATACAATGGCTGAAAGTTGAAGCTAGACAAATTCTGTCTGCAAATAAGGCATACATTTTTAACAGTGAGAGTCATTAACCATTGGGACAATTTACCAAGGGTTGTGATGGTTTCTCAGTCATTGACAATTTTTAAATCAATTGGATGCTTTTTCTAAAAGATCTGTTCTAGGAATTATTTTGGGGAAGTTCTATGGCCTGTGTCATACAGGTCAGACTAGATGATCACAATGGTCCCTTCTGGCCTGGCAATCTATGAATGACTCTATGAATATGTGAGTACACATACAGTCTTTTGCTGCCACAAACCATCTTTTTGGAGAGCATTTCAGTATTCCATTAACTTGAACTGTTTTATTATGGGAAGGTTTTAGAGGTAACTTGAAAGGTTTTAGAAGCATATCAGGGTTAAGTAATACTACTAGAAATGTAACATGGTAATAAATAATTCATGGTTATCAGGTTATGATAATAGTTGTATACATTATTTAATACACTAGATAAATGGGCATGGCATCATCTTGTTTAATTTAGTCACAAGAAATTGTTACCTTCAGTTATTAGTACTTTACCCTTATGGTAAATCTATCTTTGACAAGATTTCAACCATGTCTTATTCTTTTGTATTTATGATTGCTTAGGAGAGTCATGTATTGCTATTTTACACAATGTGTGTGACAGAGATTACAGACTAAAGGATAAAGAGCATTTTGAAATCCATTTTATGAAAATCCTTAAGCTGCTTTTAGGTTGTCCTTTTACAAAAACATATATTAAAATGATCATCTGTATAAAATTAAGGTACAACCTTTATTTGGCATAACATGCCTTCTAAATCTTCATTTATCCACTATTAATTCTAAATTGCACAGACTGCCTTGCTTAGTCTTTTCATCATACTAATGGAAACTGGTTTAACTAAAATGTACAATTGCCTTGGTAAGTTTAACTTGTTTTATTAAGTTAATTGGAAAGTTTGTATATGAAAGTTAGCCTTTAATCTGAAAATCTTCAATAATCACAAAAATGGAGAAAACAACACAGACCCCATATGCTACTATCTTGTTTCCCATGCAATTCTGGTGAATAATCACTTTAGAAAAATTAGCATTAAAATCTTAAAAGAGACATATTCAGTCTTCTAATGTGCACAGCTCTCATCAAAGATGAGAGCTGTGCCTGCTCCAGCCAGGGCTGCATGGAGTTTTCTGTTAGTATTCTTGTGTCATTCAAGACACTACACTATTGAGCTTCCTGACTTTTACTGTCATAGTAAACTTAACCTTAAGCAATTTAGAGCTCTCTCACTTTCACTTGAAGTGAAAGATGAATTAGTCATTTGGCTCATTCTGGAGCTTTCTATGGAGCACAGTGTACAGTTGTGAATTATGAATGGTCATTTTGTGATAAGGGTTCATCTGGTAATATAAAATGTATTTCACTTACTATTACTGATTGGTCATAAGTTATATGTTTTTCGTATTTTGTTTTGCTCTGTGGTGGAAACTACTTGGCTTTTCATATATGGATTTGTTCCAAAGTTCAAAATACATGAAGCCGACTTCTATGTAGGAGGATGCTAAGATATCAATTGGCAGATACACTAACAATATCTTCCGTAATATCGGTTGATGTTAATAGGTTTTAGAAAAAAATATGATTTTGTATTTAATTGAGATATTACTACAACAAGGTGGTATTGATTCTGTAATGTATTTAATGCAATTCTTTGTAACTGAAAGGTATTACACTGCATATTGGAGAAATGGGTTTGCCATGGAAAGGTTGTTCCATTACCATTGTGCTCCAATATCAGGATATGTATTTGCAAAGAAGCTGAAATTTTTTCACCATAAAAGAATCTCAAATTTCTACATTTGTTTTTTTAAAAAGATCAATTGAATTCAGTTTAGATGCTGTTGTCAATAAAACATTACAGCTGTGTAGAAAGCAAATTAAATCTAGTCATGCTCTCAGATACACCTCTGCAATTTCCACTGAAGTCAATGTAGAACTAGGACCTTTATTGTCCCAGTGCTGCATTGGGCAATGTGCAAGAGCAGAAATCTGCTTGCACAGAGCTGTCAGAGCTGGAGTAAGGCCTACATTTGTACTAACTGATTACAAATCACTATGAACCTTTAGCTGCTATTATGCTTTGAAGAAAACTGCAAGATAAAGTAATGGCATGCGTTATTTGCTAGTAGGTATGATATAGTGCACATTTTTGCAACAAAAAGTTAGTATCTCTCAAGACTACCAGAAACCATTGTTATTTTGGTGAAAGAATGGTAGGTGGCAGTGAGAACACATAGTGATGCACCAAAATAAGCTTATAATTAGAACTAGTGAACAGTGCTTCTGGACCAATTTTTATAGTGGGGGTGCTGAACGCCACTGAATCAAACTGTAAACCCTAAATATGATGTAAACCACTTCAAGTCAGGGGGTGAGATAGCACCCCCAGCAGCCCTAGTTCCAGCATCTATGCTAGTGAACCATTGGTGTTATCTAGGTTACTGAACTAATTAACTATTTAACGTCATTGTCTTTTCATGAATTCCATGAACAGGCTTAAAATATAAAAACAAAGAATAAAATATACAGTCACTGTAACCATCTAGACTGGAATAAAACCTACCCAAATAATAACCTCCATATCAACCATCCATATGTCTTTTATAAAAATCTTCAGAGAGAAAGTTATTTTTGCAGAAAGTCCTAAAGGTTAACAAATTCTGGTGCTGGAGGCCCAAGGAGTCAAACAATTGTACTCAAGAGTTGGTAGGATTGTTATCATTAAGACCTGGTTTCTTGAGCAAGGGCCTTACAGCAACTTTCTTCATGGCCCCTGTTATTATTCCCTCCCGTGACGGAACACATTGATAATCTCAAACATGGGACCAGTACTTCACCAACCAGGAAAGACAAAGGTCCTACTCTCAGTCTTTTGCCAAAAGAGATCCCAGCACCTCCAAAAGCTCATCTGAAACTCTAGTAGAGAAGACTGGCGTGTATCCTCTTGAGATACTGCTCAGTCCTGATCCAAACAGTTGTAACTGCAAAGTAAAATGAAAATCTCTCACAGTAGAATTTTGCAGGTGTGGAGAAACTTAAAGGAAGTGTGCTAGATTGTGTGCAATGCATATGAAAATAGACTTGGAGTGAGCATGTACTCCTCCCTGCTAGTTTGTAATGGAAAGTGTCTTTCAAAATGGAAGTTTGTGTGCAGCATATCCAGTCAAAAATATTGAGGTGTATTCTCCTTTGGAATGCCTTTATAACGCCACGTGTCATATTGAGAACACATAATGTTTAATGTTAAATTTGGAAAACCAGTTCCTGCAAACTGTCCATACTTCAATACTAACCATGTCTCCTGCAAAGGAATGTGTGTATCATGTTGAGCTGGTGGGACTGCAAATACACCAGAGACAACATGGGGACCTTCCATTGGTGCAAATCACTGTAGTTCCAGTGGGAGTTCCGGCCAATAGATTTTTTTGAGATTCACGTTAGAACTCTCAAATTAAAATCTCTGATAAATTAGAATGTTCTTTTCAAGATGAAATGAGTAAATGTTATAACTCACTCTCTCAAGTCTGGGAACATGATTTGAGGAAGGAAATTGGAATGTAAAAATGGTAATTATAGGCTTACTCTAGATATAAGATCAGAGCCAGCCAATTTAAGAATTCACTGAAAACCAGATTGTGAGCAGATTTGTGTGGGTGTGCTGGGATAGAAGGACATGCAAGAAGCCTTCCCCCATCCCTCTACATCATGCTTTCATTTGCTAGGCTTTAAAAGCCCTTTCTACAGTAACAGGCCCATGCTTAGGGGGAAATAGAGACTCTGCACTCAGGGAGCACGATATTAAAACCAGGGATGGGGAAGAGGTGGTGACATGGAGTAGGTCTGGTGCATAGAAGTGGGGAGCAATCTGTGCCAGCCTAATGGTTGGGGAAAGGGGCTTAGCCCTGATGTGCACAGAGAAGCCCCCAGAAAGATTGTGCCTCAGACATGCCCAGTCTCCCATTGTTGCTTCTGGGCAGGGTTGCCCACATTGACTTCCTGTCAGGGTCGTGGCATAAATGCCACAATCTAGCGCTGAGTATACTTGTCACTCACAAAACTGATGGTTGCTGGAAGTATTGTGGCATCAAAGACAATCATGCTTAAATGCTGTGGCAATGGGCCAAAGTCCATCTTTTTTGAAAGGAAGTTTATACTGTGGACCAATGTAGCTGTCCTGTCGGGTTTCCAATACAGCTCTGAATCAAATACTTGGTAAGGCCAGCCAGTTATGTATCCTAAGAACTCATGAAAAGCACTGATTTCTCAGAGCCACATTAGCTGCACCAGTACTCCATAGGCTCAAATTCTGCTTTCCATTACAGCAAATACTGGTTTCACTGGAGTTACTATGGATTTACCTCTTTGTAACACAGAACAGAATTTGATTCAGTCTTCACTTGGAAAACTACAATAATGTCAAATAAATACATGTGGCACCTTCTGAAAAACAGGCAAATATGAGACAATATCAATACATCAATACTATGTGTCTGAATATGTCAGAATACTAAGTGCCTTAGGGACCAGTGCTTCATCTCTTAACTCACATGAGTAGACCTACTGAAATCAATGGGCCATAGTAACAGTTTCCATTTTCAATATATCAGGCAACACACCCCTAATGTAGAAGATGATGAGATGCAAAGCCTCACTTTCAAAATACTACTGGTGCACTTAATCATATATTGGGTGCATTCTTACTACTTTGTGTTCTGCTTTGTTGTGCATTTGTTTGATGTTTAATTACAACCTCTATACCTTGGAAAATGTTATGTGTAGTGAAATATTTTTCAGATGAAGTTGTTTTTTGCCAGTCCTGGAGTTTCTTACACACTGCCTCATCCACAGACTAGTAAAGCAACATCCAGATTTTTTTTTCTCTTAAATTCAGTCTAATTAACTTAAGAAAATATCTTTTGCAAAGCATGTTCTATTCATTTGATTAACCACAAATCTGTACATTTGTGTCATTGTTTTAAAAATCTATCTGTATTTATTGGTAATAATTCTTGATTTTAGCTGCTAGAGATAAACATTAGTGTGTGTACAGCTAGAGCTACGTAACCTACATTAATGAGATTTAGTCTGACTTGACTGACATGCTGTTTTGCTGCCATTTAAGGCATACTGTTAAGTAGACATTACAAATGCGAGGCATTTTGTCTCCAGACAGCTTTTGTTTTCATCTGGTCTTTCATGATTATATAAAGCATTTTTCTACCAGAAATGTTGAGTACTCTTGATATGTTAAAATGTTTTTGTGTAGAACAAATGAAACATGGAGAGATGAATCTGGTATTTGTATTTAGAACTCACATTCCTTGTAGTTGTTGTTGTTTTTCTTAACCTTTAAAATATCAGTGATTTGCTTGGTTTTCTGAGAGGAAAGAGTAATCCAGAGGCAAAATGCTTCTTGAGTAATTGATTAATATATGGGGCTATGCCTTGTGAGGCATGGCTGCACATGGAGAAAGAAGGCCAGGATAAGAGAAGAATGGAAGACATGTTGTGATCGGCGCAATCTATATGAGGGCTTGAAGGACTGATCGATCAAGGTGACCAAGGTGATATGTGGCTACTACCTAGGTCTGAAAATGCAAATTGTTTTGATTCTTGAAGTACCAGTGGTAGTGCAAGTTTCCTCAATATGCCTCAACCTTGACCTGAAAGGACCCCCTCTCAGGGTGAGAGTGTAGTGCAGGGGTCGGCAACCTTTCAGAAGTGGTGTGCCGAGTCTTCATTTATCCACTCTAATTTAAGGTTTCGCGTGCCAGTAATACATTTTAATGTTTTTAGAAGGTCTCTTTCTATAAGTCTATAATATATAACTAAACTATTGTTGTATGTAAAGTAAATAAGGTTTTTAAAATGTTTAAGAAGCTTCATTTAAAATTAAATTAAAATGCAGAACCCCCCAGACCGGTGGCCAGGACCTGGGCAGCGTGAATGCCACTGAAAATCAGTTTGTGTGCCGCCTTCGGCATGTGTGCCATAGGTTGCCTACCACTGGTGTAGTGCAATCTCCTTCAACTATTCAGCTCTTGGCCTTTCTCTAGCAATTACCAGCAAAGCTATCAATGACAAATGTAGCATTAGATATTTGTAATTTGGACTCCTGGGAACTGGACCAAGACTAATAAACTCATATCACAATATAAATATTTTAAAAGAGACTTGACGGTAATATTCCCCCCACTATAGGCCAGACTCTCCACCTTATGGAGGTACACATCGGTGCAAGGTGTAAGGACTGGTCAGAATTGCATTCCCCATTCTCAGTGGAATGCAGGAATTGTTTTGTCCAAAGGGAGCAGGGAGGAAGCAGGCTATTGCCTCAGCCCATTTACGCTTATAGGAACAGAACAATGATCATATGAGAGCAGACCAAAGTCCATCTAGTTCTGTGTGGCGACGACAGAGGAAAGGAAACAGAATACTAGGTTTGTGGTAGCTAGAAAGCTTTAAAAGCTTTAAGCTAAAAAAATTTTTTAGGAAAACTTTTTTGGGGGTTTTTATTTCTTTCCTTACTTTGTTTACAACACTTTTTAGTGGTTGAATTTTTGCGCATAGAAAAAGCATACAGTGTACAGCCACATAAGATAACGAACTCGTATTTTGTGCACGTGAAAACCAGCTGTGAGGGAGACAAACAGGCCAGCCAAGAAGTTTCCCAAATCACAGACGCTGGGGTGAAGGCCACTCCTGCCTTGTAGCCATGGAAACAGAGTGACGTAACCGTGGGCTGGCAATTTGGGAGCTATGCATTCCTACAGTTCTGTAACCCAGTGGTTCCCAAACTTTTTACTAAAGTGAACCACCAACTTCATTTAGTCTGTTGGGTTTTTTTTGCGACCGACTCTTACATCTATGCACCCTCACCACAACCCTAATCTTAGCCTTGTGTGGAGGGGACTCTCCCTGGAGTATAGGGGTGTTTGGAGAGTGAGCCCACCCCACAATCACCATGCAGGGGCAGCTCCTGTCCTTCAGGGATGGGGCTTGCTCTTAGCTCTGGACATTGCAACTTGGCATATCTGATTGCAATGCCAGTCAGGTTTGGCCAGGCCACTCCTCCATCATGACGAAGGGACTGCCAGGCCAAATTTGAGCGAGTGGCATTGCGACCCATGCATCAGGTCACAACATCCTGAATGGGGAGCCAGGACCAGCCCTGCAGGAAAGGAGCCACCTGTGTGGGATGACTGCAGGGTGGGCTTGCTCTCCGGAGCCTCAACTGCGCATTGGATTAGAAGTGTATTTTGTCTAGTGCCTTGCGACCCATCTAAAATCTTCCTGCAATGCACTCCTGGGTTGAGATACACCATTTGGGAAATACTGCAGTAACCTGGTACTGACAGTGACAAGTACCTGCTGCTTCAGAGAAAGGTGCAAGAAGCCTTGCAGTAGGCAGTTAAAGAATAACCTGCCCTGGGAGGGTGAAGGTGGGACCAGTGCAGTGGGAAGAATAGGCCTATATGCACTAAAAGGTTGTAATAGCAGACATGCTCTCTGTGTGTGCTGGAGGAGTTCAGCTTGGCATTCTACCTCCTGGATGCTTTGCAGTGCTCCTCAAGGGGCAGTACAGCTCCATGCTCCCCCTTACTTTGGGCTGCACCTAAGTAGCATGATCAAATCGGTCATACTTGCTTCCCTTAAGTATTGCTAAAAGCAGAGAGAGAGATCACTAAGAGATCATTTTTAATTTCTCTGTTTTTTTTATTATTAATAATAATATTTATAATGCCATAGCACCTAGGAGCCTTAGTCATGGACATGAACCCCATTGTGCTAGGTGCCGTACAAACATAGAACAAAAAAGATTATTTGTGCCCCCAAAGAGCTCATGATCTAAGTAATAAGGCAATTTTCATATTTCCCAAACAAATTTTTCATGGAATTTCACTGTACCTAACTTCTGACTACATCACAGGAAGTATGGGCTCAATACTGCAATCTGGTACGAGTAAGAACTGCTCAATGGGAAGAAAAGGGTGCTGAATCGGTCCCTAACCATATTTGATGTCAATGTAGGCTTACACTAACAATAATCAAAGAAGCATTGTTAGGGAGTCTGGTTGGCAGAGAAGGTGGGGGGGGGGCTGAGAGGAAGGGGAACAGTTTGTTTGGTCTTGGTCATACTCTTCCAGGAAGGATTCTCATGCTAGAAGATACAGACTGCTTCTGAAAAATATACCTCTGCTTGTGGAGCGTTAGCACAGGAGAAAAACCTTGCCCTGGCTGAGCACACCTGAATCTGCAGAAATTACTTTTTCAGCATTCTGAACAGAAGCAATAGAGAAGTGACCAATGAACATAAGAATATAAGAACTGCCATACTAGGTCAGATCATGGTCCATCTTGCCCAGTATCCTGTCTCTGACAGTGACACATACCAGCGCTTCAGGGGGAGTGTACAGAACAGGGTTTTTAATGGAGTGATTCATCCCTGATTTCCACTCCTTATATTTCTGGACGTCAGAGGTTTAGGGTCACCCCAAGCATGTGGTTGCATCCCTGACCATTTTGGCCGATAGCCATTGATGGACCTATCCTGCATGAACTTATCCAATTCTTTTTTGAACACATTTATACTTTTGGCCTTCACAACCACACACCCACAACAATAAATCCATAGGTTAGTTGTTCATTGTGTGAAAAAGTACTTCCTCTTGTTTGTATTAAACCAGCTCCTATTAATATCATCGGGTGGCCCCCTGGTTTTTATATTGTGGGAAAGGGTAAATAACACTTCTCTATTAACTTTTTACACACCGTTCATGATTTTATAAACCTCTATCATTTCCCCATTTAGTCATCTCTTTTCTAAGCTGACCAGCCCTAATCTTTTTTGCCTTTTTCTTTCTCTACATTGGTGTTTCCTGCAAGAATACCTTGTCTCTACAACTGTGTTTTCTGCTCCTTCAGTAGTTATAATGAGACACAATAAGCCACTAATGATGTTACCAAAATGTGTACTTTCTGTGGGACATTGAGGTCAGTGGAAGTTAAGGGCCACATTCTGCCATTTGTATTCAAGTTGAGTCGTACCTTACTCCATAGATAAGCCCATTAATGGGCCCTGAAATGACAACTTCAGAAATGGGCTGCAGAGATGTTGGCCACCACTAAGGGCTGCTGGACCTGGCAGAGCCCAGCTCGTAAATAGAAGACAAGGCCGGGGGGAGGGAGAGGGTACTGGATGGGGAGGGAACCAGCAGCTGCAGTTCCCAGCGTGCTCTGAAGGAAGGAAGCAGTGGTGTGCAGGAAACTCCATGCAAGCCTGGGACCCAGCATCAGGCTGTTTATCCCTCTGGATCCCTGGGCTCTAAAAGGTTAGTGTCTCTGAGTGTCTGGGCCAGGACGGGGCCCGCAGCTGGGTTCTGGGGGGTAGGGAGTGTAAGTGTGTCAGCTGAGGGGGACTCCACGGCTGGCTCTGTGAGGGAGGGGGTGTGGGTGTCTGCCGCCCCCCCCCCCCGGCTGGGCTTTGGGGGGAGAGGGGGCAGAGAAGCAGGAACTAGGTTGTCATAGGGGTTTCTTTAATTCTCTACTCCTAGGGGAATTTTTGTGTATGTCTGTATTGTTACAAAATATACTTGCTGACAGGTATTTTGAAATAAATTACCAAAATAATTGAAACTGGCATTATTATATAGTGTTATTTTGACAAATAAAATTTGCAGAATTTTGCAGAATTTTAAAATATTGTGTGCAAATTTTTAATTTATTTGGTGCAGAATTCCCCCAGGAGTAAGCAGGTGTAGGGCCTTATGTAGTCTCACTGAACAGAAAATCAATTAGAAAATCTCATGACTTTGGACACTGCCCACACTATCCATCCTTTCACTCAGCATTCTGATTTTGGCATTAGACTCCATGCAGAATCCAACACCGCAGCCACTGCCCCTTGATCAAGTGGTTGAGTTTAAGCCAGTAGATAAGTGGGAGGACATTTCCAGTGTGAGAGGCTGGAATCTAGTGATAGTGAATAGGGCTGCAGTCCAAAGCCTATTGACGTCAATGAGAGGACTCCTGTTGACTTCATTGGACTTTAAATCAGGATCCAGGTGAATGTCTAGTGCTGCAGAATGGGAGGCAGATGGTGTGGGGAAATGCTCAGGTTTGAGAGTACTGAGTTAGAGACTGGGAAGAGATGTGAAGATCAGAGACACACTATTTCTTAAGTAACAAGGTTCAGTTAATCTGTTTTCTGAAAATCACACACATTATTGGGAATAAAATTAAGAAATGCAACACATGTAATTTACCTGGAAAAATGCTTTAAATGTCCTTTGAATATACAGAATATATGTAAATCACCAGTCAAATTTCTCTGTTTTTTTTCCCCTTGTGAAATTAATTTCTTCCTGTCCTCATTTCTCCCACTTCTGGCTTGTTAGTCAGAAAGTGGAAGACTCTGAAATAAACTAAGACACCCACAGCCATGGAAAAGCTGAGACTTCAAAAAGTGTACCTCAATTAAAATGTGTGATTTTTAACATGTCTGTGTGTGTATTTTACATAATGTTGTGGTATGGTATAAAGGTTATACCAGTATGAATTTTGGATGACTGCATTGTTCACAAGTGGTATGGTATATACATATGAGTGTCATATATGTTCCAGAAACAACAACTTAGGAATGTTTGAGAGAGCTACTTTACCATGATTCTAACTTCTCTTGGCTCAGAAAGAGAAACAATTAAAGCTAATTTTAAAATACTTCTGAAAATGACTGGGAATAGCTTTTCTAGACTCACAGATGTAAAACCTTTCAGAATCCATTATCTTGGGTCCTTTCAGGGCTAGAAGAGAGTGTGAGGTCCCATTGGGAATCTCCCTTTTCCAGTGGTAAAAAGCTCTGTTTTCCAGGCCTGGGGGATATAAGATAACAGACTTTAAAGTTTGACATTTTAAGTCTTAAAGCTGTTACTGATTCTGAACTGAATCTTGCCTTTCCTGAAAGCTGGGCAAGGTAAAATTTTTGGGGAGAGAAGGATAAAACATTTCCCAGATAGGTTGTTTTAAATAAAATGGCTGCTGTTTGAAGCTGCTCAGGGATTTGGAATAGTAAAATACATCCTGGGGAGAAGGATTAGTAAACAGGGGGCTGCTGACAGTCAAAAGTGCATGGCCCATTCATTTATCACATGGCTTTACAATTTATCATATGGTATCTCCACTACATATGTAGTGATTGTGTGTCAATATGTGTATGTATATGTTATGTGGACAGATCCATGTGCCAGTTCTGATTCCTGTGATGTGTGAACCTGTCTATTCAGGATTAGTCTCTCATGATTAGGATTTGGGTGGTCTGACTTAATGGTCCGAGCAGGAGTCAGGGGCTAGAGGTCAGGCTGGGTCAGGATGCCAGAACCTGGAAAAAGCCAAAGGGCAGACTGAGAGTCAGGTGCCAGGCTGGATCAAGAGGTCAGAGTCCAGGAGCAAGTGCAGGGGATGCAGTCCTAAACCAGGGGAAACCCAGTTGCACAGACAACTTCCTGTTCCTCTGCTTGGTTTAAAGAGAGGCAGAGAATCAATCCAGACTCCTGGAGTTCAGCCTGTCAGATCACAGGACTGGAGTCTTCTGCCACAGTTGAGCTTGAGTTCTGGCAACTGTTAACAGGGACTGAGTAGTGGATTATCACATACTGTATCCTAAGCACCTTCTGGACTGGGGTTCAAGACCTATGCTGTGGACATAGACTGAGCTTGTATACATATAAAAGCCATGAGATGCCAATGAGTTTAGTCACTCTTGCTTTGAATTGGAGTATTTAAAAAGAATTCAAAGGCGACAGGAACTGTGTTCTGTTGTGCATTTTCACATAATCCTGTTCCCCTACCTTTCCCTCTATTTACCAGAGGAGAAAATTCAATATTGTGGTGGGAAACCACAAATTTCATGTGAATTACACAGCAGAACTGATTTGCATGATTTCCCTGTGCCCCTTTCAAGCCATGAAATGCAAACTTATATGGGAGTAAGTCATTACTCAATAATGCTGTTTACATTAAGCCAGATTGTGGCTGGCCCATGTGCAGGTGTGCAAGGATGTGGAAGTTGTAAGGCACTTCCATTCCCTCCCCACATCTGTGTAGCTCCCTGCTTGTGTGCCCAGGATGCTAGGCACTACAAATGGGGAGGAGAGGTGTAGGGCCATGGTCTTGCACCCTGCACTGAACAGCAGAGGAGAGGGCATGCTGCAGTCTCCTAACAAGCGTATCAGTGTGCGTATACTGACTCTGTGCCAGAGAGCTGAGACATTGCCTCCTGGAACACATACCATAGTCAGTGATCGACACAACTGAACATTTTCGGTTTGCTTGTGAGAAAAGCTAAACTTTTCTCATGTTGCTAGCCAGCCCACCAGCTCTCTTGTGCATCTCTTTTGGGCAGGAGATATGGGTGGCTTTTTGCTGGTAGGGGCAGCAGTCTGGGTGCCACCAGTAGAATCAAACCCAAAATAGCTTAATGGAAGTTTAACAGAACCCAACATTCATCTGTCCGGTGGTGCACCCTGTATCTTACTTTTCTTCCTGTGTTCCAAATCCATCTGCCCACAAAAACAAGGGCTACTGCACCATACAATCCCAGCTTCTCTACTGAATGACAGCTCTCAAGGAGAAAGCCAAGCATTCAAGGTGCTAGGTTCTGTGGTGGGTTGGGGAATGATTTTTTGTGTATCTGTCTACTCAAAAGAATAATTTACATTTTATGTAGCATGTTTTGTACCTCAGGATCCCAAAGTGCTTTACAATTCTGTATTCCTAACTCAGGCACATTTCCCATTGGTTTCAGTCCATATATACTCCTGGGGGAATTCTGCGCCACTGCACAATGCAGAATTTTGCAGAAATTAATGTTGGGCGCACAGAATTTCCTTCCCCCCCAGAGAAATGAGCTGCAGAGATGTTGGCCACCACTACAGGCCACTGGACCCGGCAGAGCTCAGCTCACAAATAGAAGACAAGGCCAAGAGTGGGAGGGAACTGGATGGTTCCCAGCAGCTTCACTTTCCCGCACACCCTGAAGTAAGGAGGCGGTGGTGTGCAGGAAACTCCATGCAAGCCTGGGACCCAGCATCAGGCTGTTTCTCCCTCTAGATCCCTGGGCTCTGGGAGGGTAGGGTCTGTGAGTATCTGGGTTGGGGGGGCCTGCAGTTGGAGGGTAGGGATAGGGGGTGTGAGTGTCTGAGCTGGGGGGGGGCATGGCTGGGCTGTGGGGAGTAGGTGGTGTGAGTGTCTGGACCAGGGGAGGGGGCCCACAGCTGGCCTCTGGGGGAGCGGGGCTGTGGCTGGTCTCTGGGGAGGAGGGGGTGTGAGTGTCTGGCCCCCTGGCTGGGCTCTCGGGGGAAGGGAGCACAGAAGCAGGAACTGGGTTATCGTAGGGGTTTCTTTAACTCTCTACTCCTAAGGGAATTTTTGTGTGTGTCTGTATTGTTACAGACTTGCTGACATGTATTTTGAAATAAATTATTAAAATAATTGAAACTGGCATGATTATGTAGTGTTATTTTGATAAATTTTGCAGAATTTTGCAAAATTTAAAAATATAGTGTGCAGAATTTTTAATTTTTTTGGTGCAGAATTTTTAATATTTTGGTGCAGAATACCCCCTGGAGTACATATAATATTTCTGCATATACATGAATCGCTTAACCCGCCATTGAAATTCACCCATCTCTAGGTAGCAGTAACAGTAGATGACAGATAGGATACTGTTCTTGATTTGCAGTCTGGGTTCATTGAAATTTCATGAAGAAATTAGGTCAACAGAATGTAATTACCTAAACTGGAATCTCTGAAGGGCGCTGGGATTGACATCTTAACTCTTCTGAAAAGTGCCATGGGATCTTTAGTGACCTCCATCTTCTCACAAACACAATGCAGGCAGGAAGAGCAGTGATGGTATGATTTCACATGATTCAAAACAAAGCACCTGCCAGCTTTGACATTTCATATATCATTCATTGGTCTGAAGTATCTCTCTCTTTTTCTATATTCTTACCATTGTTCTATGTTGCTTTGAGAATCCCAGTTTGTTGTTTTTAAATTGTCCACCAGCATCTGTGTTTATTACACACAAGAAACAAGTTACCATGAGATAAGATGACTGAGCTGTTCTGATTAAGAACAAAAGTGTTATCTTTACATATAGGTGACATACAAGGAACAAACTGTGTGATCATTTTCAAAGTGGGGAGGGGACAGTGGGAGTTTGCCTTCAATGCAGTCACAACAAATATATTGTGAAGAGGAGATTAGAATTATAAATGTAAGCAAGATAGGCTGATAGAAATACAACACGTCATAATTTCTTATTTGTAGAGGCCCCAATCAGGAAGAAGTTCTCCATTGTGCTTGGTACACATTATAGTGTAGTAATGTGGTTACACCTGTGCAACCTACTTTCTTCCAGCAGAGGAAGGATGATCCAGTAGTTAGGGCATTAGCTTGGGATTTGGGATACAAGGGTTCAGTTCTCTGCTCTGCCACAAACTTCCTGTGTGACCCTGGGCAAAAAATCACTTAGTCTCTGCTCTCCTTAACTCCTTATCTGGAAAATGGGATAATATACTTCTCCACCTCCTTGGTGAATTTTCAGAGTAAATAAATTAAAGACTATAGTGTGGTAATGGGGCCATATAAGTACCTAAGATAGATAGAATTTGCTCCAGTGTGTGCTTCCTCTGTGTAGTCTTCAAAATGTAAGCATGACCATTTGCCAGCATGTAAAAGAAAATTTGTCAAGAGTGGAATCTATGTCAATGCAATAGTGTTGATCACCTACAATTGTTGAAGTGTGCCCAGCAGGCTTTAAAAGCATCATTCCATATTCCATAAATAATTCCTCCTAGGATCTATGCAACTCAGTTCAGCAGATGGTTCTGTAAATCTGAATGGCCAAATGAGACTGTATTTTCATTTAAGTCACTGATGTTCTCTCTTCTTTCAACAGGGTGCTTTTCAGGAGACAATGATCACTTCTTGGCAATTCATCAGCGAAAGAGTGGGAAACCTGTATTTATTTATCGCCATGTCCAAAGTGTTGAGAAAAGTTTGGATGCAAACAGCCAGAAGATTTATAAACACAATTTCCATTCCTCTTCCCATGCAAAAATAAGCAAGCTGCACCCTGCGATAATTGTTAAATCAACATTCCCTAGACCTGCTTATGACCCATCCCTCAATCTATTAGCTATGACTGGTGAAGAGCCGGAAGTGGAAAATCTCCTGATTCCAGCAACCAATGTGATTGTTGTGGTAAGTGTCTTCCTCTAGGTCTTGATATTGCTTCATGTGCATTTTTATCTGAAGTATTGTAATACTGTGGGCACTCACCGCCACAGCACTGCCTGCTGGTCAGTCTGGGAATTAGCTCATTCCAGCCTCAGAGCGCCTCCTGCTGGCCAGTGTCTTTCCCTGGTTACCAGCCCTCTTGTCTCCACCACCTCTGGCCCCGTGTCCCTCCCAGACCCTAGTGCCCCTTACCTTAGGGTACTGCCCCACAGCAGTGCCCCACACACTCTGGGTCTCCCCTCCTCAGGGCAACCCCAACCTACCCTATACCCACCTTGCCTCAGTGGCTACTGCTAGTCTTCATCTAGCCCCTTTACTCAGGGGCAAATTGCAGTCTGCAATGGCCAGTCATCATTGGCCAAGGGGTTAGACCGGCTGCCTTTCCCTGCAGCCCCAGTACCTCCTTAGGCCTTCCTGCCAGGCCTCAGCCTGGAAGGTAGCCAGGCCTGAACTCCCCAGCTCAGCCTGCCCCTTCCCCAGCACTGCTCTGTCAAAGGTATCCTCTCTCTCCCAGGTAGCTAGGTCCTTCTACTCACAGTCCTCTTATCAGGGCCAGCTACTCAGCCAGCCTCCCTCAGCTGCTCTCACTACTTTTATCCCAGGAGTGGGGTAACCACCCCACGACAGGTATCCAAAGTTCATATTTCTACTGCATGAGCTATACCATTTGCAGCCCACACATTGGCCTCCTCATTCAAGTAAAACTCCCTGTGACAGAGTGGTAGCAGCACCCTGATCAATGACCTTGCTGCAGCATCAATTAAGTACTTTCTGTTGTGGCATTATGAGCACCGGAGTGGTAATTACTGGGCTAATGATGTAATTGGGAAGATATAAGTGCCGGTAGTCACAACAGGAAGCTAGGAGGAGTTCAGAAGGTGAGCTGTATTGAAGAGGGAGGCTGTGTGGAATGCGCCCACTCTAAGATGTCTGTGTTATGTTCTGTGGGTAAAAGAGTGGAGGAACAAAAAAATACACCTGGGGAAAGGAGAACATCCTTGGCATATTAATGACTGTGAGGAGATAGAAACAGACTAGGCAGCACAACATACCGAGTAGCTGAGAGAGCACCCCGTGACACTCCAATTTAGTAAGCCCTGTCATGATGTGTGTGATAGGCAGATAACCAGACAGGCAGAATTTGGCCCTACGTAGTTAGGGAACTTGTCTTTGCTTCAGGTGTCTTGAACACCTTTCTCTGTGCTGCTCTCTTTGAATTTGCACTGCCAAGCAAAGTGGTAGAACCCCCATTGCTGGATGGGTTTTAAAATTAATGTGAAAAAAGCACTAAAGATGTTCTTTAGGGAATAATCCTTCATAGTCAGGGAGATGGATGGATGATCTAACAGGTCTTTTCCATCACTTCTATGATGTGTTGCATAATTCCATAATTATGGTAAAGCAGCTATGTTAGAACTCTCATGTCTCCTATGTAGCAGTCAGGAACTCCTGAGTAGCATTTAACTGGGGTAGTCCTCTGTCCTGTAGATGAAGCAGCATGCACTGCTTAATTGGAGACCCAAGCATACAACCTTTGACAGGCAGCAGCTTTACTAGGAGAGCTAAAAAGAAACTCCTTCCCCTGGCAAGGTGATAGGAGCTGTGGAAAACTTTTCTCAGTGGCAAGTTAGCAATCTTTTTCTCTGGATTACTGAGCCATCTGCTGGGGATTTCCACGGGAGCTAGGCTGGGGAGAAAGAAGCCTTAGATAGCAAAGTGCCAATGAAACAGCTCAGTGACTGTCACAGGATGGAATAGTCCCTAAGCTGCTGCTCCCTCCCATATAGCCCGTGGAGCCATGTAGTCACTGATCCACCAAGTTCACCCCACTCCTCCCCTCCCACTCCATTTTTAGGTGTGGAAATACTTTTTGTGGAGCTGTTCTCCATGGCATACATAAGGGCTGCTGCACACATTGCAGGAGCTACCAGCAGGAGCTACCACTGTTCTGTCATCCACCCCCATACAGTAAAACCGAATGAGACCTAGGACATAGATTCCCCTGTCTGACCAAGGAGGAAGCAACTAGATTTTCTCTTTATTTTCTAATTTACAAAATTCAGCAATTCACAGTGGGTCTCCTGGTCATTAGTGTGAATTAATAAGATTCAGCTATAACTGTATGACTAATGGTAACAACCAGTATATGACTAATTCTGTAAATTGTTTTGCAATACTCTTTTATGAAAGATTCTAGATTAAAAAACACAAGCATTTTTATAAGTCACCCTGTTGTACAGTATGCTGGCATCTTAGCACAGAGACTGTTTCAAAATGAAGATTCCTGGCTAGGCCTTGGCTATTGGACTCCTGCTAGACATTCCAGGTGCATATGGGTTGTTTTGCTGATGAATGTACCAAGTATTTGCTCATATTTCGTTGAGGTAAATGGAATGCAGGTAGCTGCTGGAATCACAGAAGATGAAGAAGAGAACCAGAAGGGGCTAATCTCGATATATGAAGAGTTTTAGATTTTAAACCATCAATTGCTATTAATATATTTCCAGAGAATTCGCATTTAAGGACCAGATTCTATGTTGATTTGCATCCTATGCAACTCCAGTTTGGTGCTAGGTATGTAACATATGCAGTGGACAAGAGTCAGCCTGGGGTTATGCCAGTTTGCACATAGAAGTGGGCTTGAGCAGTTCCAAGTGCTGACAACTTCACTTCACTGGAGGAATGTCAACTGTTAGTGTAGTTCCAATAGGGAGTGGTGCTGGTCAGGTAGGAGGAGTAGCCAGGCCAGCTGATGGATATATTGTTTCAGTGTGTCCTCAGCCAGCAGGTTTCCCATAAAGTCTAGCTGCGAATTAAGGCTTCTTTCTCCCCCCACCCCCCAAACTAGCAGATGCTTGGCAGCACTGCTTGTCGTCCTCTGAAGGTGAATCCCCCACATGGATACAGCTGTCCATGCAGGTGTAAGCAAATTAAGCCCCGTATGTATGGTATGTATAGTACCATTCATCTTAAAAGGTGATAGAACCTTATGGGGAACTTGTATGAATTCTGGGAGACACACAAGTCTCACATCAGGATGGAGAGACCACACAGAATGATCAGAGGGAACCCTATGTTTTCAAATGGATGGCCTCCTAGTCACTTTAAAACCTGAATAACACAGGTTTTCAGTTGGCAGTTCTTATATAACTATCCTATTAAAGGTACATTAAGTGACCTTAGTCCAGAGCCTTGCTGCTGCATTTGTGCTATGAAGAATCTACCACTGTTCTGAGACCTTCTGTTCTGACCGAGAACCATTTGTGCTCTAGACACAACAGTGTGATTTGAGCAGCCTTTGCTAAGCTTTCTGTGGGAGTGTCTGAGACTGTTATTTTAATATTGTCTTTTAGCATGAGGTAGTCAGAACAGTATATCTCTTTCTATAGAAGTGCTGAGAGATTTAATATCCAAATAAGCTTAATCATACTGTAAGAATTTTCCTGGCGGATGCCTTCCACCATCAGGCAGCGCTTCCATTGCAAAGTGCCTGTTGGAATTCAATCAGACATCTGCTATTTGCAGGGTTTTTCACATCTGAGTTTTCTCCTGTGAATTTAATGCTAAATGAATTTCTGCATTAATAACATTTGAAAAGGATTTGGTTTGTTTTGAATGCATTTATGGCATTCCCTTTCTGTCTCTTCTCTAACCAGCATTTGCTGCTTGTTGTGTCTTTTGGGTTTTGATCATTTAGGGCAAACAGAAACATTTGCTGTATTGCACTCGCTGACCTTTTTTGTTCCAGCCTTTAGCTATGTTGTGGTTCCTCAACTTGAAAGGGTAATTGCTAGTGTTAATGCTTCCTGTAATCCAGTTACTTGCCTAATACATGTTGTGATTTAGTAGGAAAGCTCCGAAAGGGGGGTTATTTTTTAACTAAATCCGTACGGTCACCGCTTATTGCGGAGGAGAAGGAACAAAATTCAGTCAAATTTCAGCAGTTTAAATTCCATTTTCTGCATAGTAGGGGCAGAGAAGAAGACTGACTGTACCAGGAATGTAGAATTATTAGAAGGTGAAATTCTATGTTAGAAAAAGACCCTCTAACAAACAGCGTTTCACCCACATACAGCTGATTCCTTGAAGCATGTTGTAAAGCCAAGAATTCTGTGTGCAAAAGAGTTGTTTTGGGACTCCTTCAATAAAGGAGTTGCATTCATGAGTTATCTTTGTAATGAACCTGGGGAAATTGCTGTGCATGTTTATCTGGGGAAGGAAGAGGAGGCATCTATTTTCCAGGGGTAAATGTTATATAACGTGAGGCTTTCTATCACAGGAAAATGCTTGCCTTATCTTATGCTTCTAGTGTTTTTGTTTGTTTTTAAGGAACAATAGGGGCAAAACAAGAGCTTTTACAGGGGCTTTGGCTGTTGTATAACTATGCCTCACAGACTCAGTCTGACTATTAGGCCTTATGTTCCTTTAAGCAATACCAGAAAACACATGAGAATAGCTGATTGATGGTTTTATGTAAGGGATTACTTGTTTCTCATAGGACTATATTTTAAGTGCCCTATTCACTAGGGTTTATTTTGTAACTGGAAAAGCTATTTATTTATCAAATAAAATGCATATTTTCAGGGTTTGGGTGAGAGTTTGTTCATTTCACTCTTGCGTCTCCAAACTGAGATGCAATTATTCAGAGTTTTGCATGTGTAAAGTATATGCTCAAGGTGAGTGCCACCAGGGTCAATGCAGTACACAGAAGGCAGAAATAGTACATGGATAAACACTTATTTATTATTAAAGATGCGGCTGTCTGGCACACTTCTGAGTAATTTAAACCCTGTTTTGGGGGAACTTGGAAGAAAAAGTGAAGGACTAATAGCATTGATTAGTCAGGTTAGCCGGGGGCCTACAGGTGTCTTCTCAGAGCTGTGCCAAAGCTTGTTAACTCTAACATTCCCTTTCTGTCTATAACCAGCATTTGCTGCTTGTTGTGTCTTTTGGGTTTTGATCATTTAGGGCAAACAGAAACATTTGCTGTATTGCACTTGCTGACCTTTTTTGTTCCAGCCTTTAGCTATGTTGTTGGTTCCTCAACTTGAAAGGGCAATTGCTTATTCAGTCCTAAGTCTCTCCCAGACTGACTTACAAATGCATTGTGGTGGTTGACTGGTTTTGTGATGCCGATAAATGTCCACTAGAGATTGAGCTGAGACTATCAGATGCATTTTCACTTGTTTCCTACCAAGTTTTTTGCCTTCAGGTTTCAGGAGGTGAAAAGCTAATGCATGTGGTCATTGCATTCACTCTTTCCTTTCCTTCTTCATCTCTTGCACACCTTATTCACAAATGCCAAAATCTGTCTGACCCTTAATTTGTACCATGCTCATCACTGTAAAGTCATGTACCTTACAAAATAATAGATTCAATGAGCATGAATCTCCTCTTAATTGCTTTCATTTTACATCAGTGTAACTCCCCTCCACTGACTTTATTGGAGTTATTCCCAATTAACACCAGTGTTAGATAAAAATCAGCCTTCATATCAGTGATTTACCTGTAGACTTTAGTTTCCCTTTCTGTTTGTCTTTGCAGGTGTAATGCCGACAGACCCGGGTCGTTGGTGGATTGAACCAGGGGCCCTTGGAACTTAGTGCATGAGCCTCTACTGCATGAGCTAAAAGCCAAGTGACTATTAGCTAAGGCTGTAGAGCAGACTCATTTAATTCTCTCTAAGTGGTCTTGGTGCCACTAGCTGGGACACAACACCACACCCAGAAGGTGTGTGGGTTACATACTTCCCCTAGCTGAGGAAGTGCGTCCCGAGCTTGAGAGACTTCCCACTTGTAACGCTGACAGAACCCGGTCGTCGGCGGGCAGGATTGAACCGGGGACCTCTGGAGCTTAGTGCATGAGCCTCTACTGCATGAGCTAAAAGCCAACTGGCTGTTAGCTAAAGCTGTAGAGCAGACTCATTTAATTCTCTCTAAGTGGTCTTGGTGCCACTAGATGGGACACAACACCACACCCAGAAGGTGTGTGGGTTACACAGGCGCAGGTAAGATTGCTGGGAATTTCCTTATCTCCTGTTCTCATGCTTCTCTCCCCACTTCCAAGAAAAAGATAGCAGTGTGTTTGTATGTGTCACTTGCATTTTGTAGACTCACAGGCGGCGGCTCAAAGTTCCAATTATGTGTCCAAGAATTCCTTTTGTGTGACTGGACTCAAGTCAGTACAGGAGCCTGGAGCACTGTTCGCTTAGTCCTCATCTCTCTGGCTCTGAATTCCATTGCAGGTATGCTTAATCCTCACTGAGGAAAAAGGCTGCTAACTCTCTGTGGAGTGTGCTGGATGCTGGAATAAATTGAAGGCCGTTTGGGTTTGCCAGCTGCTTATAATCTGGAATAGTTCTACAGCAATATGGCAACCCCTATAACTGGTGAGAGAGGATCTCTGCCCCAAGCCATAGTTTTTGGTGCTGGGCTGAAAGAATTAAACTCCTTGTGGTGTAGCTTTTCCATGCCATCAAGTGTGTTTTGTCATCAGCAGTTGAGTCTCCTACCTCTTAGGGCATTTGAGAACCAGGAAGAGCTGTGGTCTGGCCAAACTTTTGAGGTGGGTGTGGAAATCTGGACATCCTCTCTCCATAATGCACAGCTCCCATAGGTGGGAGGTTTGAGATGGAATCCTTCCATGAAGCTGTGGAGCCATAGTGGAGCTGGCTGTCCATTACTCCAGCCTCCTCTCACAATTACTGTCACTGCCTCCCCGCTGGTCACCCCAATACCATGTTGCCCTCATGTCAATGCATACAAAATTCAGTTGTTGAAATCTTCTTTCCTTGCTTGTTGATCTGCCCATACCTCATAAGCACATGCACCCTCTGAATGCTTCTATTGGTTCCCCATTTCCCACTGCATCAAGCTCAGGCTTCTTGCCCTGATCGTCAAGGCCCTTTATAGCTCTGCTCCTCCGTACTTATACGCTCTTGTGTCTTATTGCATTTCCCCACCACATCCGCTCTGCTAATGATGCCTGCTTTTCTAATTCTTCATCCCTTCTTCCAAGTCATCCCTTCTTCTACATGGAATGCTCCCTCTGAACTAGTCTACAAGGCTACTACACTCTCCTCCTTCAAATACCTCATTGAGTCCCACTTTTGCTGGTATACCTGCAGGAAATCAGCCAGACAAACGGGTTAGGTCCGGGGGGAGCCCAGCAACAACATTTGTCAATGATTTGGACCTGTAATTGTCCCCACTCAGTGGGGATGCTGGAGTGCTCTGGTAACAAGCCTTTGTTCTGATAGACTATGTGTAGAGCTGCCTGAAAACATTTTGTGTAAACTTTTTTTTTATTTTCTTTTTTTAAAGGCTTTTTCCCCACACCCCACCCCCTCCGAAACATTTTTTGTGGAAAAATTTCATTGAGTGAACTTTTCCCATTAACAAACTCAGATAATTTCTCTGAAATTAAAAAAAAGGCTTGTTTTATTTTGAAATGTTACCAGAAAACACTTACCATTTTCCCCCAAGCAGCTCCAAGTTTGTGGTATTGTGGTAGGTGTACTGTTATCCAAGGGCTAGAATTGCAAGTGTTTCAGCCCTACATGTTCTAACACCTTGATGAGTCCCAGTAAAGTACTCCAATAATGGCTTCTGCCAACAGGCTGTTCCAGCATCTTCTGGCTGTCCTAGACCCTTCCTTCTCCTGTTTGCAGGCTGCTCCCCAGTATTCTCCTGCTACTGTTGGGTCCCTGGCCTGCTGCTGCTTCTCATAAGCAGTATCTGGCTCGCTCTCTCCCCATCCTAATTCCCTTTGCTACTTCCTTTTGCTGCTCTCTAGGCGTTGTGGAGTTCTCTCCTGGCAAGACATTGAACTGGTTAACACAGAGCTGGCCAATCCCTTTCCCTCCAGCTGGTTCAGGGATGAGGGAAGATACCAAATAATGAGCTAGCATGTTTATTACAGAATGTGTGAAAATATGGAGATGGGTACGGACACCTTCCTTCCTCTCTTCCCGCTCCATGTTTGTCCCATTCCCTTGTCACATCTCATCCTAAATTAGACTGTAAGCTCTTTAAGGCATTAATCGTGTCTTTGTGTGTGTACAGCACCTAGCACAATGAGATCCTGATTCCAGCTGGGCATTTTGAGTGCAACTGCAATATGTACAGTATTGCCAACCTGAAGAGATCAAAAATCATGAGTCAGACCCTCAGAAGTTGAGGTCCCCTCCTCCCCCCATCATGATTTTGGAAAAATCAAATTGTTTTTAGTTTTTTACTTATCTCACCTCTAATCCTCTGCCAATGTGCGTGTGTGTGTGTGTGTGTGTGCTAATTCCAGGTTGAAAGGTCAACTTTTAATGCACCACCTTTCCCAGGCTGCTCAAGTGGAGACTCCATATACTATCTCCTCACCCCTAGGATAGGGAAAATGCCATCCATTTCCTATTACTGTCTTGAGTCAGCAGCAACATTTATCTGCCTGCTGCTGCTCTAGGCCTCTCTGCTTGGAGCCCAGCAGCACCAATTCCCTTACTCCCTGCCTCCAGCTCCTCCAGGGCCCTCTCTCTGCTGTAGGGCCATATGTGAAGGCAGGGCAGGTCTGTGTCCTTATCCCTGAGGCTCTCACACAGAGCTTTGCCCAGCCTTGAAAATCATAGGATCAGAGAAGCTTTTTGCATCATTGTGACAGCTCCTCCGACAGACAGCAAAATCCTTTGGCTCACAATCAAATAATGCGAGTTGGCAACACTACCCCACCCCTCCCCCCAGGCTGGGGAGTTCCCCATATCCTGCACCCCCGTTCAGCAAAGTGCACCAAGTCCACTGACTCTAAGAACCCTGTAAAGAAGGGGCAGAACTTTCCTCAGAGGGTTAAAACCTACTAATATGTAAAATGAAAAAGAAGGTAAAATGCAACTAGTCATCCATAAACTGGCAGCGTGGCCAACTGTGGGGCAAGAAGCTAAGCGTTAGCCTGTAAAGCATGACAGAAAATCTGATGTCACTTAACATCTGAGTTCTGATATTGCAAGCTTAAGAAAAGTGGCACCATGGAGAGTGAAGGGGTAATAAATAAAATATTGCATCACAACAATGACTTCTTAAAGAGGCCTTTTGAGGGCTCAGATTTGTGAATGCTGAAAGAAGTTAGATGGGTCCATCTGAGGAAAATGGATCTTTCATTTTTTAGATCATGTTCTTGTCCTTTGTTTGTTTAATGTGTCAGACAAGTATTGCACTGATCCATAGTGAAGTTCTGAGATCTCTTCTTATTACAGTGCTGAATTGCTAATGAGCAGTACATGTTAGTCATACAGTAAGAAAGAGGACAATTTTATCAATCACGTCCATTCATGTGATTGTAACCACTTTCCTGGTGTGTCCACTTACATCTTTCTGCCTTGGGCCTGAATACTTTCTCTCTCATGAATCCTTCAAAACATTTTGCCCTCAAACCCTAAGTCCACCCTCTAATAAAAGATTAATGTTCCCCATTACTTATCCTTTTCTTGAGTAATTGTACTAGGCATAACATATCTGCAGCATGCTTTACAAGTAGCCCTTAATAGCCTCCCGCTCCTTTCCAGCTCTGTCTTTCTGGATTTATTTGCACAAAGAAGTTTGGAGAGTCTGCATTTGTTGTCCTCATTTGCTTTCTGCTTTCTTGTGTGTGCTTCAGCAGGGATAATTGCATGCTGAACCATTATCATGGCATTGTGTTTGCTGTCAGTCTTTGTGGAAGATGTCAGAAAAGATTCTAAGGCGGTAATGTGCACTAAAACCTCCTCCGGGCACATTTATTTTTATTTTGTCACCTTTCTTGGAAAATGTTAATAGGAGGCTTGTGGTGGGATAGTCCAGAACACAAAATTCTTTAACTGATTAGCTTAGTGCTGGGAGTCTGAAAAGGGTCACCCATAATAATCCGAGTATAGTTTCTGTTTGTTCTGTGCAAAACTCAATTTGAAACAAAAGTGGTTATCTCTTTCTTTCTAAATGCTCAGCTCGGCATCTTGTGTGAAATTGCCAAGTTCTTCCTCACTTTTCCTTCATTTCTTACTAAGGGAAACTCCCATTGAAGTTACTTGGAGATTTTCATGAATATGAATTAAATGGAAACTGAGTAAGGACTTCAAGATTGGTCCTCTGGTTGTCTTTTGAATTTTGCCTTTTAATTTTTTCTTAAAGGTGAACTGTAAAAAAACAACAAATAGATGTTTAGATTGTAATTACTAGCTCTATGTGTATATCTAGTGGGGGCAGGGTGGTCTAAGTCCATAAAGGGGGTGGGCATCATGGACCCACACTGCACTGGGGCTCCCTGTGTGCAGCTTTGTAGGGGCCAGACAAGGCCGAGGGAGGGGACAGAGGATCTGCTGTTTAGCACTTCAGGGTCTTCTTCCTTAGCACTCATGGCCAGGGCATATAAGTGGTATAGAGAGCCATTTTAGCCATTGGGCTTCAGTAGTCTTTGGGAAGGTAGGGGGTAGTAGATTGCCTTTCATCCTGCACCTGTGCATCTACCTAGTGCCTACCCTAGTTGTTTGGGTTGAGGATGAACATTTGGCTGTAAGAGTAAATACAAGAGGTAGGTCTTCTTGTCCCCTCCCTTTGCCTTGTCTGCTCTCTTACAAAGCTACACCTAAGGAGCCCGAGTCTAGTGTGGCCCATGCTTCTGGCCTCCCAAATCCCTTGTGGATTGAAACCACACTGCTTCCCTGTAAAAGGGGATCTTGCATGGCAGTGGAGGCAGATTTTTACCCTTGGTGAATAAATCAAGTGCATTTGCCAAATGGTCTTATATCTGCCACGATCTCAGTTTAGTGTTTCTCCTGCAAGAGCTGATGACCCCACTACCCCCTAAAACAGAGTAAGGGAGGCAGCATTCTGCTGTATGAGGCTCCATATTATTATATCCACACTACAGGTGCCCAACAATCCTAACTTACAAGTGAATGAGATCCCCAAAGGCACTCAGTATAATGAGTCCCCCCCCCCCCCCCATACCATCGGTCTTGAATAAAAATATACGGCACACTGGTCTACTTGAGGAATGAAGAGTGAGGAAGCACAGATAGAGATTTTTATTCATGTCTGTTAGAGCCCTTAGAGAATTGTCTTTGTGAAAACCCAAATTCTCTTACAACACCACTTAAAAGGCAGAGAAAGGGCATTCAGATGACGAGACAACACGTGTTTTCCTATCAGTAAACATTTTCTTGGATCTGGCAGTTGAGCCCTTGCACTATTCCCTTGGTTTCTTCACTTTAGATAGTTTTCTCTAGGGCCCTCAACAGATGACTGTATGATTGATATATATACACACACAGACAAATTAGTCATCTTTTAAAGGTTAATAATGTAACAATTTTAGCATGGTTTTTTATTATGAAGCTGTTAACCTACAATATTTTATTTTAAAATATGTTGCTATTTTGAGTTGTAGAAGCCAAAGATTAGGAGGTAGAAGAGGATCTTGAGGATGAACCTTTGACTCCTTAAAGATCAAATATTTGTGCACTTTGGCATAATGGAGAGTGACCAAACTGTATGTGACCAAAGTGTGTTTAAATGACAATACTGGAGTCTGAAATTGAGCACAGTTGAGAGGGACAGCTTGAATGAGTTTAAAAGCTATCACGTTGAAACCTTTTTTGAAAGCCCTGCAGGAGTGTAATGGTTAAAGGAATGGTGAGTACCCAAGGGAGGTATGCGTAGAGGTACTGAACCTTTGTCTTTATTTTGTTCCTATAAGTGCTTAAGCAATGTTATTTTATCCTTCTGCTACCCTTCCTTTGAAGGTCATTCATGACTGACAGTCTGTAATGGAGCTAATTCTCATTTGGCTCTGCTCCATAATAAGCTGGCGGAAAATACTTTGGGAGTCTGGGACCAAGTTGATAAAATTCTTCTAGTCCTGTATGTGGTAAAAGCATCATGGAAAATATTGTGGCTACACATGAAGCATTTATAATAATATAAAAGCATTAGAAAGTGTAGGGGCTGGCTGTTATTGTATATTATAGCTGTGTTTATTTAAATACAAATTGAAGCAGACTTTACATTTTCAACCTTTATCAGCTGTTGAAGAAGAATATTGGAATACCTGCTTTATGCAGCTTTAGCTGAACATGTGCATTTTCTTTGGTAATGGTCATGTACATCACTGCAGGACTGATCATGGACAATACAAAGATTTTAACATTTACAATGTGCTAAACTCTTTTGTTTTATTTACACAATGTCATTTACTGGATTTCTTTTCACTGATTGCCCATTATCCTGTTTCTGTTAGCGTGTGTTGGTGGCTGAAAATAAGGGGTTATCCCTTTGTTGGGGCTAATTACATTAATAATGTTCTTCATTTTAAAACCCGCTTTCACAGAAATAATGAACATTTTTATTATGGTCGGTAGTGCTGTGGTGTTCATACAGTTATGCATTGTTTGGCCAATTTGCTAATAATGTGCCTTATTTTATGCTGTATCTAACATAGTGGCTAAATGAGAACATAATTCTGAATGCTAATAATTACCTATACACACATGGTAATGATGCTTCAAATTTAGGTATTACACAATTTATGTTTATCTGATGCTCTTAGTTGACAGGCTATCAAAAATATGGGTATTTAGGGCCAGCAGCAGAATGGCCTAAATTACTGCCTCATTTTTTAGGGACCTTTCATTCATCTAGCAAACTAAGCCTGGAAACAGTATAGAATGGAAAGTCTTTGTCTCAAGGTGAAGGTGATGTGCAAGCAGTGTTCTCTTGTACCCTCTCACAGGCTGACTTGGGAATGGTGCTATAAGTACATGTGAATCTACCTACTTAGTCTCAGTGATGGTCAGTACAGGTGTGGGAAAGAGAAGCAATCAAATTAAATGGCAAATTAATAAGTTGTTTAACATTTTTTCTTTTTTCCCCCCAACCTTCCCTGTGTCCATCTTGCCTATTTAGGTTGTAAGCTCTTTGGCCAAGAACTGTCTCTTACTATATCTTTGCACCGTACCTATCACAATAGGGCTGCAATTTTGGTTGGGGTTGCTAGCAATTGCTGTAATATAAATAGTTAGCAAACGGATGAGCAGCATTAGGAACACCTCTTGCCAACTATTATCCCTACCTCTGTTTAGGACAAAGGAACATTCACTTGAAAATACAATACACCAAGTTTACTTATCTGGTTTTGTTCTTTATTTATTTATTTATTTTTAATTTATCTTACTAAAAAGCACAGACTTGTAATATTACAATACATGATATATTAGAAATCCATATGCTAAATTTAAGTAGTCATTGAATGTTTAGCTTTCAAATGTAATTGCTGAGAAACTCTCTGAAAATGGATATAACCTTTATGAAATAACTGCAACATGAGTCTTTCAATAATGAATGAATTAGAAAACATATGGATGCATAAAGTGGAATAACAAATGTACCCTACATAAAAGTAGGATGTCCATAAATCATTTATGACATCCCTGCTCATCAGTTCTTGGCTCTTTGATTCTTAATTGAAAGCCAGGGTGAATATTAGAAAAAGTGAGTCTGGTAGTCTATCAGGCAACTTTCATTTAAGCACTAATTAATTTTAGACGGCTGCGAGTGCGATGTACTAAAAATACATGCAAAGCATTGCTAGTTTAGTTGTGGACTTTTATTTTCATTATTGTCTTCATCCGGTCAATGAAAATTATTCACATTTTACTTATAACAGAAATTGTGGTATGATATCAGTTTTAGTGAGCAAAATGCTGTATAACAAAAAAGCTTCCAAATATTTCATGTAGGGTAATAAAAAGAACAATTACTATTATTATGATGAGTTTTTATTTTTAAAACAGAAATGTGGAAGGGTGAAGATAACCACCTGTGTTTATGCAGGAGATCAGACCCAATCATCAAAATGGTTTCCTGGCCTTAAAATCTATGAAGTAGAAATGGGTGAATGGTGTGTGTGTGCGCGTGTGTGCGCACACACAAAAGGAAGAAAGCAAACCTTGTTTTAGCTTTTAAACAAACTCGCTACTTAACTGTTTACCTTCTTTGAATCTCAGTCCATTGGGAGGAATAACCAAAACAGTGAATTTTATGCAAATATTGTAGAATATTCACAAAGCAAACAATGATGAATTTGTAATCACAAATATTTTTCATGGGAAGTCTGATTCTAGACATTTAACTCCACCAATCACGGATTAGAAACATTATCAGTAGCTCCCTAGCAAATTCACGGCCCTGAAAAATGTGTCATGGACTGTGAAATCTGGTCTACCCCCACACTGCCCCGGGGAAATCTGGTCTTTTGTGTGCTTTTACCCTATACTATACATATTTCATGGGGGATACCAGTGTTTCTCAAATTGGGGGTCCTGACCCAAAAGAGAGTTGCAGGGGGGGGGTCACAAGGTTATTTTAGGGGGGGTCATGGTATTGCCACCCTTATTTCTGTGCTGCCTTCAGAGTTGGGCAACCGAAGAGTGGCAGCTGTTGGCCGGGCAACCAGCTCTGAAGGCAGCGCCCCACCAGCAGCAGCACAGAAATAAGGGTGGCAATACCATACCGTGCCACCCTTACTTCTGCGCTGCTGCCTTCAGAGCTTGGTGGCCAGAGAGTGGCGGCTGCTGACTGAGGGCCCAGCTCTGCAGGCAGCAGCGCAGAAGTAAAGGTGGCAATACCATACCATGCCATCCTTACTTCTGCACTGCTGCTGGCAGTGGCTCTGCTTTCAGAGCTGGACTCCTGGCCAGCAGCCACTGCTCTCCTGCACCCACCGCTCTCCAGCTGCCCAGCCCTGAAGGCAACACAGAAATAAGGGTGGCAATACCATGACCCCCTCCCCCAAATGATATTGTGATCCCCCACCCCAACTCCTTTTTGGGTCAGGACCCCTACAATTACAACACTGACATTTCAGATTTAAATAGCTAAAATAATGACGTTTATGATTTTTAAAATCCTATGACCATGAAATTGACCAGAATGGACCATGAATTTGGTAGGGCCCTAATTGTCAGACCAATGGAAACAACTCAAATTTGGAATATTCAAAGCAATAGCCAAACTAAGTAGTTTATTGAAGTGTTTCCATAAAATATTCAGACAATTTTTGAACAAACAAATTAATTGGTGGATGTTATCTGTTTGCAGATAACTTATAAAAATGATAAAAGGCTAAATTTGCCGAATATATTATTCCATGTGAATGGTATACCTCACTATAGTTAGGGCTTATTCCAATAAGACCTTTTATATGTGTAGAATGCAATGAAATTTTTTTGTTAAATGTAAAATAATGAAAGAGAGGAATCCACAGTACCTCTGGTACTCTGAATACACAGCTCTTTGACCTTTGGAAAAACTAAATGTTGTAAAAATATGTATCTGCTACTAAACTTAAAAAGAACATCTAACTTGTCCTGGCCTCAGTAATTTAGTCTGTGTCCCCAACCCTACTTACCTTTGGTCAGATATGATTGTCCGAGTTTGGCAAAGACATATTTTTCTCTTGTCTTTATTTACTTTGTCATTTTTCTCTTCTTTCATTGCTCTTCTGTTGTAGGGGACTCTATCTTTGACTTCTCATTGTCAGTTTGGCCATATTATTAGAACTGCAGTTTCTTCAGTTTTGAAGATGCCCTTAACTCACAGGTGGGCAAACTACGGCCTGTGGGCCGTGTCTGGCCCATCAGACCTTTTAATCTAGTCCTCGAGCTCCCGCCAGGGACTGGGGTCAGGGGCTTGCCCTGCTCCAGCCGGGGAGTGGGTCTGGGGCTTGCCCCGCTCCACACGGCTCCTGGAAGCAGCGGCATGTCCCCCATCCAGCTCCTACATATAGGGGCAGCCAGGGGGCTCTGCACACTGCTCCCGCCCCAAGTGCTGGCTCTGCAGCTCCCATTGGCCAGGAACTGCGGCCAATGGGAGCTGCAGGTCCTGGCCAATGGGAGCTGCAGGGGCAGTGCCTGCGGATGTAGAAGCAGGAGAGGAGACATGCTGCTGCTTCCAGGAGCTGTGGGGGCAGTGCCTGCGGATGGGGCAGCACGCAGAGCCGCCTGGCCATACCTCCACGTAGGAGCTGGAGTGGGGACATGTTGCTGCTTCCCGGAGCTGCTTGAGGTAAGCGCCGCCCGGAGCCTGCACCCCTGACCTCCTCCTGTGCCCTAAACCCCTCCTGCCCTCAGAACCCTTCAGTCCCAGCCTGGAGCACCCTCCTGCACCCCAAACCCCTCATCCCCAGCCACAGCCTTTACCTCCCCCCTCCCCCGCCCCGCACCCCAATCCCCTGCCCCAGCCCGGAGTCCCCTCCCGCCCCTTGAACTCCTCATTTCTGGCCCTGCACCCCAACCCCCAATTCTGTGAGCATTCATGGCCCACCATAAAATTTCCATACCAAGATGTGGCCCTCAGGCCAAAAAGTTTGCCCATCCCTGCCTTAACTGAAGGGAGGTTTTAGGGTTTGTCTACACAGCGAGGTAATGTGCTCTGTAGGGGTGTGATTTCTAAAGTTCGCCAACATGTTGTGCATTAATTGGTCTGGGGAGACCCTAATGGAGTGCACTATAGATTCCCTAGTGCACTCAAACATAGTACAGTTTAAAACAACACTATGTTAAAGTGCACTGGTAGAGTATACACCTGACCATGAGCAATATGTTAGTGCACTTTAAAAATCACACCCACATAGAGCACATTATGTCACCATGTAGACAAGCCCTTGGCTGGTTCTTCTGGCCAGCAGCTTGTTCTCTTGGCTTTCCTTCTTTGCATATATAATCGACATCCAGGACCTCTTAAGACTTTCACCAGGAATAAAATTTACTTCCCTTCTGCTCTGCCCTTGGCTCCTTCTTTCCTCTTCATCTGTATTATCTCTAGGAAATCTCATTGCTCGCTAAATACTCCCTAAAATCATTTTTTTGGCAGACTACATGCAACTCTACATTTCCTTTGGTGTTCTCTCATTTCTCTGTTTACCACCTCTCCACTTGGTTTGACTGTCAATTTCTGAGGAGACCATCATGTCCTCCTAATGATTGGGCTCTGCACTGCAAGTGGGAGTCAGGACTTGAGGATAGGGCTGGCTAGAAAACAAGAACTGCATTTTATGAAAAGTTTCAAGGCTTCAAAACCTGGTTTTGTTTTTGTTTCACGTCAGAGTGAAACCAAGACCTTTTGAAATTTTTCATGAAAAAATGAGAGACAGATACTCACACCAGAATAGTCAATAGCCTTGTGGTTAGGGCACTCACTGGGAATGTGGGAGATCTTGGTTCAGGTCTCTGCTCTGAATCCCTGCTTGTGCATGTGCGCTGTCTCTGATTTGGACCATAAATACTGGATCTGAGAAACCTGGCCAGCCTAAGGTAAGGGTCCAGCTACACTCCATGGCAGTGTGCTTCCTCAACCCATAGAACTTTATTGGTTAAAATAATACTTTATCTCTCTGCGGTGTGGAAGTCCTCCCCGACTCAGAAGGAATTCTTGTCCTGTACATAGGATTAGCCAACATATAGTCCAAAATGTATTATATTGTGCTATATCTAATGGGGATGGGAAGGGAGAAAGTTACCTACTCAGTAGCTAATACCAGAGTCACTACATAGGCTGACAGGCAGTGAGTGAAACTGAAGCATGGTGTATATAGCCCATTCTCATGTTCTCTGTTTGGATAGCTCACTTATTCATCCAAGGAAAATCTTTTAAAAATCCTCCACGTATAATGGGTAGTCATTTTAGTCAAGCATTAATGTCAACCAGACAATAGTTTCAGCCAGACTTGCACTAAATTGCTTCTGCATTGTTCATTCTTTCTTGAATTATACTTTCTACTGGGACTTATGCTATTATACTACTGATGTGAAGTCATGTGAAATTTGAGAATTAAAGTCCTATTTGACATGTCTTATTTTGCCCACTGTAAAAACTGCATTTCTCTATATTTAAGCAGGGGTGTAATGCATTCAGAGGCACCTTGACATAACTTTGAAATGCCATTGCTTTCCATTCTTTTTCCCCATTGCCACTCACTCGAAGCATTTACCTTAACTCATGCCACCCTCTCCTCTGCCCCCTCTGCCCCTTCCCACATCCCTGGTAGCTTTGCTAAAATTCCTCACCTCCAGAACTCCCACCCCCAAATTCCTAGTGGTGGATATGTTCCTTTCCCCCATGAGCCTGATGACTGAATGTTAACTTACCTCCCCTATCCCACCCACACTCCAAGCCTTTGGTGTCCCTGCCCCTTTCCTCACCTGCCTATTGGTTTCTCTGTCCACTTAGTTTGGTGGTTCCAGCATCGCGAACTCTGAGTTCCAACACTTAGTAAGACCCAAAATATAAGATTGAAATTTTGAAAAATATTTGTCTTTTTCCCCTCTAACAGGGAAAGTTCCCACCCCCTATTGATGTGTGGTATCATTTCAGGTTGAATGGCCTCCCCTACCTGGCTGCTTGGAGTGGGACTCTACTCACTTCTTCCTAACGGCCACATGGTCCCTCTCCCCATCTCTCCTCTAACCACTCGGCTGCTCTTCTCACCGTATACTGACCACACTCTTCTCTGTCTCCTCAGAATCCTCCCCGCCCCAGTCAATTACCCTGGTCTGCCTAGTATCCTTGCTCCCACTCATTTCCTGCCTCTTCCATTCTCCTTAGTCGCCTGCTCCTCTGCTTGCAATCTTTCTACCCTCTCAATGTTTCATGTGTCTCCACCTTCTCCTTTCCTGTCCCCCAAATTCCCTTGGTCCTACATGGTCCCTCCCTGATCCCCTTCAAAGGTTCCTTCTCTGCCAGCCGCAGTCCCCTGACTCCCACATGTACCCGACCCCTTATCTCATTCTCTTCCTTTCACTATCTCCTCTCTGAGCTACACAGACTGTATAGAGACAGCCATCCTCACTGATGGCAGGTTGAGTCCAATCCCTCTGAGAACAATAGGACAAGGTAGTCATTTTCTTCTGATTGCATGAGCAGCTTAAACCTACCCCAAATCACAAGACTCACAATAATGTGGTGAGAGATGGCAACTCTATTATTGGTAAGAAGCTGTTGTCTGCTACTTCTTCCCTGGGCAAGTGGCTGCCCTTCTCCATCCCTGCTGCCTCTCTCTCATTCTGGCACCCCTTCCTCCCCCGGTCCCTCACCACAAGGCCAGTAAGAGATATGGAAGAGTGCAGGCTCTTCTCTTGTGGCAACAATGGCTAGCTGCTGCAGGCTTCCCTGGACTTATGGACTTCAAGCAATGCAGGCGTTGTTGGTTTAGGATAGACACCCATGATTTAAAAAAAACAAACCTGACATAAAAATATGGGCAATGGCTTCTGAAAATATTGTAAAATCAAAGCCAAAATGTCCTTAATTTTCAGGATGCAAGCTCACATATTTCAATAATGAATTAAATGAGAACATATTTTTGCTCAGAAAAACATAGTTTGAGTTACTGCTTGATTACTAAGTAGAAGAAACTAGAGGAATGCAAAGAAAAAAGTCCTCTTTGCTGAAGCAGGTACTGACATAGGATTACTTTATCAGTTGCTTGTATCTGAGGTCAATTTTGTAATACTAAAAATTCCCTCTGTAAAGTCTTTCTTAAATTTGAGCTGCTGTGTAGGTTAGAATTTTACACTGGAATTAATTTCAAGAAAGAAACTTTTTTTTGAATATATAGGGGGAAAAAAGTTTAATAATGCCAGTTTCATCCACCAGATGTCCCTGTACTCACAAACAGTATGGTAGTTTTTATGCAGTCACCTCATTGCTTTTTAAAAGGAAATTTACACACCAGCTGTATACTTACAGTACCTGTATTAATCACTACATTCCTAGACCAAACCCTTTGTTAAAAATAAGTAAGGTTGTGAATCGATAAGTGAAGGAACAAAATGGACACCGTGTAGAATCAAGCACGTGGGTTTATTACGCACAGCGCTGCGGGAGTGTCACTTTGCTTATTAAGCTCAGAGACACTGTCAAACAATTGATTACAAAGGATTATATGGATTTTTCATGGGCGGAGGGAAGTAATGGGGTGGGTGGTCCCGAGCCCCTGGATAGGTCTAGCAGCAAGACAAGACAAGTAGCCAGTAGTCAAAAGATTACATAATGTCTCCGCCCATGGTTTCAGGTTAACAAGTAATATATTGTTAGTACACAGGTGTTTTCCTTTAAACAATGGATAAAGTGTATTAGTATAAAATATATATGTTGAATTCTGATTTGGGGTCCATAGGAATGAAGTAGCCCTTCTGATTGTCCAACAGGTACATACCTGGGGGTTAAAGCAAAAAGACATTGAAAAGTGTATGGCAATAGAAATTGTTTCATTTGTGTTTCTTGGTATCTGGGGAGGAGGGGTGTGCATCTGTGAGAGGGAGGGTGTCAGATCTCATACTGACATGCTTGAACCCTTTGTGGGGAGGTATCTCTTTCTACACAGACAGAAACAGGACCCCTTTCATTCCTTTGGTCCATTTGCAGCTTCAGATAAAGGCACCAATTATTGTTCCCCACCTGGCGTTTTGCTGTCTATGCTTATTTTAGTAAAAAGCAAGGTTGTCTTTTGTTTGCTCTGCTTCTGTTAGCCAATATTGTTCACTATTTGCTGGGCCTCTTGACCAGACTCTGGATTTTGGGCCTGTAAAAAGAGCTGACATAGCCTATATCAGGTTTTTACATAAACAGCACATGGATTTTGGCTCATCAGTCCCTCCTCTTGACCCTAGGATCCCTAACCCATCAGGTCAAATATACCAATTTTAATGTAGCCAGCTTACTCTGGAGTCACCGGTAAAGCATCAATACCATCAGGAATGTCAGGATAGACACTCCCCACATAACTTGAGAAAATAACACCCAAATCCATCCCCTTGGGATTTTGTCACCTGAAATGGCATCGCCCATAATCATCGCTTTAACCTCCACTGCCTGATTCCGTGCATCAGAGTACTTCACATCAGCCTTGTTCAGGTTTGCCCTATCAGGGTGTACCTCAGATGGCCTTCCCCAATATGTCTCTGGGCCTCGGCCACCAACTCCTCGATCTTCGCCTGCAGGGCCTGTAGACCCTCCTCTAGATACTTACTGCCATAGTGCCATTCCGGATCCCATGTTAGGTTACCCGTCATTGGTGGAGTACGGTGGAGCCGTGTCCCGTCAATGGTCAGGGTTGCCTTTCGGGGGACAGTCATGCACACAGATGGATGTCTTGAGGGCAGGGCTTTCCATTTAGCTCGATTGGAGTGGTTCTGGGCAGTGACACACCAGTAGGTACCATTCATCTGGACCAACTCCATGTGCACTAGTTTCTCAGTGATGGCCACTTCGAACCTAGACAGATTTGTTAGAATATTACATGGGCATGTACACAGAATTTCCTTATCAGAGTGGGTGCAACATTCACTAGGATACAGTGCTCTCCCAGCGACCTCGGAGTATGCAACGCCTTCTATTTTAATAACATGACCCCTCCTTCATGCTTGCAGGGAGGTCATCATCCTGGCTCGCTGTAAATGAGGGATGCCCAGAGGCACTAGAAGGCTAAAGATTATACTGTGACCTGTCCAAACTGGTCTTTGGACTCTCAATTATTCTCTGTTTCCCCATGCCCAAGGAGGGGTACTGGGGAGATGGGGTCCCACCACTTCCATAAGGGCTGGGTGGACCCGGCCATCAAGGAGATCGGTTACAATTGCCTGTGTGGTAATGGCCAAAGTTTGTCCTGCTCTCCAACAACTCTCCTCCAGTATCTTTATTTTGGTACTATTTATTAGCAGGCTGGTGACTTCTTGACCCAGGTATTTTGTTATATCTAACGAGGTGGATACAGAGTTTGACAGATCCTTTAAACTGTCTAGGATCAATCGACTGGCCTTATTAGTATCCAGTCCTCCCCGGGCATTAGAAATTACAGCGTCTGCCGGCCTTGATTCAAGTCTGTCCCTCTTCTCAGCTTGGCGTGCTAACAGAATTTCCTGCACCAAACCATCCTGCAATGGTATCTAGTAACCCCCTTTTCTGTCTGGTTAAGCGCTCACCAATTTGGTGTGTTAGGCTAGTAATGTTTCTACTCATTCGAGGCCTGACCTTTGCACGCTGTCTATGCACTTCCTCTAATGGAATACGCGCCTCGACACTGTAGGTGTGGAATACCACCGAGGTGAGGACCAGTAGCACAAGTCCTATCATTACCAGTCCTGGCTCTGGAACAGGGATTTCTTCAGGGCATGACACTCAGTCAGGTGGTTCTACCCTATCTCTGATAATTCGGTTAATTGTTACCAGTCGTGGACATTCTAATTTGGGCCATTGCTTAACAAAGGTTTGCCATGCCTTGGGGTTACCTCCATCCGTGCGTTAAGTGGTAGGCCCCACCCTGAGTTGGCAGGCCTAACCTCCACAGGTACCGTGTCAGTATAATTGGCACATGATCTTTTATGAGTGTTTGGTTTCTTTCCCACAAAGTCCCATACAAATTCCACTATCTAGGTCTGTGTGTTTCCTCCCAAGCCATCGTGGCAGTATGCCATGTAATTGTGTTCAAATGAGGGATAGCCCAAGACTTTGTAGTCCTCTTCACTAGTAGTGTGCAGCTGTCCTCCTTTAAAGGTAATTTGGACACTGGTTGCATTAAGTATAGACACTGTCCCTCTGAGAGGGCCACAACATTGTCTAAGCGTGTCACCCTGCTCGAAGGGGTAGCTCATGCACTTCCATAATTCCTTCCAGATGCCTCCATAAAATTCCATAATCTCTGGCCCCTGACACCAGCGAATAACAGGGCAGTCAGCTGTTATCAAAATTGTGATGTTACTAGTCTCCCTGTTATTATGAGCATCAGTGTATGATTTTATTTGGACCCTCTTGTGTTCTACTACGTGCTCATGTCCTAACCATAGTGCCACCTTTACCTCTGGCCAGACCTGTTTATTGGCCACTGCACGTGTTCTGCAAAAGCTACGTGTTTCTTTAGTGCGGCAGTTAAAGTGAAGCAAATCTGGAGGAGGAGGGTTAGTGACCCAGTCCCAGCCCTCCTTTTCACATGGCACACTACTTGCGTCTTTCCTCATGCACCACAGGGACAGCAGGAGCCACAGCAGGAACCTCCTCATGGTCACTCTGGTTGTCCTGGTCACCCTTCAATAGGAGTTTAAAATAATATTGTTTTAATGTAAGTTGTAGTTATACAAATACGTTTGGAACTGTGAATTCCCTAAATCAACCTGAACTTTGACCTTGTATCAAATATGCCTCCATCTATTCATTAATCACCTCCTTAAATCAAACTTATTCTAGTATTTTATCCCAGCGGCTCGAAACCTTTCCAGACTACTGTACCCCTTTCAGGAGTTTGATTTGTCTTGTGTACCCCCAAGTTTCACCTCACTTAAAAACTACTTGCTTACAAAATCAGACATCAAAATACAAAAGTGTCACAGCACACTATTACTGAAAAATTGCTTACTTTCTCATTTTTACTATATAATTATAAAATAAATCAATTGGAATATAAATATTGTCCTTACATTTCAGTGTATAATATATAGAGCAGTATAAACAAGTCATTGTATGTATGAAATTTTAGTTTGTACTAACTTCACTAGTGCTTTTTATGTAGCCTGTTGTAAAAGTAGGTAAATATCTAGATGAGTTGTAGCCCCTGGAAGATCTCTGAGTACCCCCAGGAGTACATGTACCCCTGGTTGAGAACCACTGCTTTATCCAATAGAAACAACACAATTCAACTAGTGCAACTATAGGAAAATACATAGAGATAGAGAGAGCCAGAGCTACTAGAATTATCACTATTACTGAGTTATGTAATTCATCATCCCTTCATGATCAACACAAGCCAGAATTACTGTAGACTCTGATTCAAAGCCTACTGAAATCCATTGACTAGAGGGCATTAGATCAAGCCCATACTCTTGGTACAAAACCACAACCTACATCCTCACTCCCATTTACCACGACCATTTCAGCTGCCTATTAATAGCAAGTACCACCAATATCTCACCTGTTTCTCTCCATACACACTCCTGAAGCAACATTCCACTACAATTTATAGTGCTAAATTGATCTCATTCACCCTCTAAAATATATACCAGTTGGAATCCCCCATATGGATCTATAATTGCAAGCACTTGTTCATGTGAGTAGTCCCAAGAGACTCAGTGAAACTATTCATGCATATAAATGTTGTGAGACTAAGGGTAAGTCTACACAACAGTTGAGAGGGTGTTTCCCAGTGCTGGTAGGTAGACAGGTGCTAGCTCATCTTGTGATAAAAATAGGCTGTAGAGGCATGGGCAGTGGCTCGGGCTAGCCACCCAAGTACAATCACATCTGACCCCTGGGTACATATGCTGAGCTGCCATCAGTGCTGCTGTGGCCACAGTGCTATTTTTAATGCACTAGCTCAAGCAGAGTTAGTGCATATCTGTCTACCCAGGCTAGGGAAGCGCTCTCCCAGCACAGGTGTAGACATATCTTGTACGTCTACATTTGCAACTGTACACAGTTAGATGTGTTGTGCCATAACCCCCCTATTATCCACATCTGAAGCCCTGGAGCATGTGTATGAAGGGGAGCTCATTGCACAGAAGCTAGCACACATGAAGAGTTGTGTATGTACATGCCTCTGCTCTGGCATGGCCCTGTATCAGTGCTACAGTGTGGTGTGGATGGGAGCAAGGGGCATGTACCAGGTCACAGGTATCCATAGTCCTCCAGGGCCATTCCCACAATGCATTGATACATTTGCTGCTTGACTTTTACCCAAAGGTATAAAGGTCCCTGATCCCTCATTGTCAGTGGCAGTAGCAACCTGCGCTGAGTGCTTCAGGTCACTTTTCTCCCATGAACTATACTGATCAGTATAGGCAATCCTGGATCATGTTTCAAAAGCTGCCACCTGGTCTCTGGAGCACACCTGGGTGCTGATCAGGGTGTGGTCAGAGTGCACCATCCTCCATGACTTCACTGGGATCGGAAGGAACATACCTGTACCAGAGGGTGGCAGGGAGCTGCAGCCTAATCCTGCCACTCCAGCCCCAATCAGGGGAAATGCGTTGGGGCTGGACAACTAGCTAGGACTTACCTGGAAACTGGCCACACCTGCCCGCCTTGTTAACAGGGGCTAAAAGCTTGGGAGGAAGTGAGTCAAGAGGGGAGAGTAGGCTCAGAAGGAGACTGCTACCCTGTTGCTACTGAGGCCTGTGCTAGGCCAAACCTGTAAATAGTTGGAGCTTGGTGGTGGGGACTGGACACAGGAATAAAAAGCATAGGTGTTGCACCAGCTTGAAGTGGTCCTGACTCACTGGGGAATGGGGCCAGGAGGTGGAACCCAGCAGGGTGTAGTGAGCACCCCATTACACAGGGCATTTCATGAAGGCTGGGGGAGGCTGTGTTCACTGGACTCCAACCCAGTGCTGGGAGTGCATAAAGCACCTCAGCCTCCTGTATCAAAGGCTGAAGGACTCTGGCAATTGCTCCGGGAGGGGACTTAGCACAAGTCTGTGATACAGTGAGCTGGACCAGGTGCTCTCAAGGACTGTGAGTACAGAGCCTGAAGTGACTCTCAATCCCTTCCTCAACCCTGCTAGCCTCCTCATATGATGGGCTGCTGATGGGAAGGGGCAGGGCAAGGAGGCAGCAGGCGTCCCAGAGAAAAAGGAGCCTGTGATTCTGCACCTATACCAGGTGGACCCAATTGAGGAAGCCCCCTTTGAGGAGCCTACGGAGGACCCTGAGATGCTGCAGAAACCAGAACATGAGGGTGGTAAATTACAAAACACCCCCATGCTCCTCAGAAATATCCCCTCTTGCTCCAGTAACACATGCCTGAAGCTGCCCCCACCCCTGGTTCCACCCCAACTGGGTACCTAAGCAATATACTGCTGTAAATCAATTATTGTATTGAAATCCTGTGAACCGCTTCCACTAAATGTGTTACAGGGGTAACAGAATATTAATGAGCGGTTACTGTGCCCCTTGATGTCTGCATTTCTCAGCCAGCGCTCTGTGAGCAATGGTCCCTGGGCCACATGGACAGAGGGGAAAGGGAGGGGGCAGGTTCTAAAAGGGTTGATGGGGGCAGAAAAGAACAGTTTTATGACACTTGTGCAAAGACCTGACACCGCCTGTCTCAGTTTTTCCTTCCCCTTACGAATGGTAGCCACAGGGGTGGGGGTCATTGGTGGCTTGTGTGCAGACAGATCAGGTGTTGAGCATGAAGGCGTGATAAATGACCGTAGGATCTGATTGTTGGCAGACCAGGTGCCAGCTCATTCCTAGGCCTCACTGAACACTGATGAATACATAGCCCGGAGCCAGTCTGGCTCACCTGTATATTAGTGTTGTTAGAGTAGGTATTAGATTTATAAAAATGTGTTTAGTGTTTAAACTTTATGAAATGTTTGTAAGTTGCCGCATGCATTAATCTCACTTATAACCTCACTATCCCATGTTATAAGGTAATATTTAAGTGTTTGCTCTGTAACTGTAAACAAGCAGCCAGGAGAGAAACATTACCAGGTGTGAAATACTAGTTTGCCACAGGAGGTGTTCTCTCGTGCCCAACGAAAGAAGGCCCATAAACACCAGATAAACCATTGTGGAACGCAGGAGGACAAAAGACTTTCGTGATTGCTCCCCCCCACCTATGAAGAGGAGGTGTGCATGTGAACTCATCCCATCAGCTTGAACTCTGGGGGGAAGGGAATAAAAATCCCTAAGAAGAAGAAAATGTATCTCTATACTGCTTGGACTTTGGGAGGGCAAGATTTCTAAGCATAAGCAATGGATCTCCAGCTGCTTAGTCTGGATTAGCGCTATAGGACATGAATATTGCAGCAGCTTCTATCACCTTTTGGAAAGTAAGAATGTAACACATTTGTGGGTGTGTATGTTAACCGGCTTTAATCTTGCAAATAATTCTCATTTCCTTTTCCTAGCTAACAAATCTTTAGATCCTTTATTATAGGATTGGCTACAAACGTTGTCTTTGTGAGATCTAAGGTGCAATTGACCTCGGGTAAGTGACTGGTTCTTTGGGAAAGGGAGTAACCTGAATCTTGCTGTGATCTTTGGAGTAAGGATCCATCTATCACAAAAGTAGGCTTACCTGGGTGGCAAAATGGATTGGCGTATACAAGGGCACTGCCAGTGAATCCATGTTAACACTGTTATAGTGGTTGAGGAGTTAATACTTGATGATTGGTTGGTGAAATCTAAGTATAGAACTCACAACCAATTTGGGGTTTGTGCCCTGCTTCTTAGAAGTCTGCCCTGATGTTGGGTTTTGTGCTCTGGAGCCATTGCAGGACAACTTGACACCTGTCTAGGTCTAGGACGGGAAAGAGCCATTTGTCTGCCAGAGGAACATCATAGCAGTCCATTCTCCCTTGACCATTTCAAATGTTTATTACTGTTCCCAGTCCCCGGTGTTCAGGCTTTCCCCACAGTGAGCCACTCTGCAGAAGCCAGGAGAAGAGTGGGTGAGTGAAGCATCTGCTCCAGTGGTTGTACAAACACAATACTGTGTCCCTTAGCAGTGGAGGGGTGACAGGCTTGCGGTGTTAATTCAAAAGTTCAGGGAAGAAATTACACTTGCAGTGTGACTCTTTTTCCCTGTCCTTTCCCCTGCTGTTCTCAGACATGGGCTGGACTTTCTGAGGCAAGAGAGACTAGTGGGTGGGTGGACATTCTTTGTGGTTCTCTGTTCCTCTTCCATGGGAACTGGCTGCTAGCTTAGAATTGCCTCCCTGTGCTGGATGCCTAATTCAGCAAACGTTTGACATAGCAGAAACTCAAGCTGGTTCTTCAAGTTTAATGGCAGGGCAATGTGCTTTGTAGCTCACCATGAACCTTCCACTCAGCAATGTGTAGACCATTAGCAGAAACATTTGTGGCGTAAGTGGATGGGTGTCCTACAGAGGACTGGAAAGACACCTCTCTTTTGCATTCTGGTACCTTGCTCTCAGCTATGTTCTCCAAACGATGGCCAGCCTTTAGAGAAGAAATAGATAACTAGAAATGTAATTCCTGAAAGGAACTGAACCCCATCCCAACCAGCCCCTTGATGCACTGTAAAAAGTGGAACATTTTAAGAACGCTGATGCAAGTGTCTTACCATTTTTACCTCATGGGCTGCAAAAGTAGCCTCAAGGAAAGAGGCTATAACACCAGCATTTCTAGGATGCAAAAATGTATCAATATTCTGGACTTTGACAGCGCAATTGCTTTATCTGGGGAGATTTTAGGTTCTTTCCAAGAAGAAATGAAATATACGGGGACTATAATGGCACAGCTACACCCCGATAGCTATGTCAACATAATGCTTTGACTTGCCAGAACCTTCAAATGCCAATAGGGAACCCATTCCACCAGGAAGGCAGGAGCAGGACCTCAGAGACAGATGAAGGATCTGCTTGTCAGCACAGACAAGAGTGAAGAGCAGTTCAAGTTCCTTAGGGAAAGGGAGGATTGTGATCTTAGGCAGGAGACACCGATGAACTGGTTCATGAAACGGGACTACGCCCAGAGGGAGTGGAGCCATACAGTCACTGGTACAATGGCTGGCTGAACACTTTTGGGGCCCACCCACTACTTCTCCTCTCTGGGAACCAGCAGCACCTCTTGTTTGTCATCCAACTACTGCTCCTTCTCCAGCTGATATCCAAGCTGCTGTTGAGGCAGTGAATTACACACACACACACACACACCAGGGAGAAGTGTGTTGGATGCCCAGCACAACCTCCCTTCATTGGCACTCCAACTCCTCACAGAGGAACTGCCTCCCCCCCTGAGTATGCAGAAGGGGAACGATGAGCCGGATCCAGTCTCTGTAGCCCAGCCTGTATTTGACTACAAACCCCTCATGTCCTCATTTGGTCCTCCCCCAATATTCTGCAGCCAATCCCCCCTTGTCAGGGCAAGGGGGAGGAGAAGGGCAGGGAAACGTGGCCGCAGACAGTACTGTTTGCCCACTTCTCAGGGAATTTGACTGGTTTTTTTGTTCATTTGTTCCTGTTACAACAAACAGAGCTAAAACAGTTTGTATGTCTGGATGTAAAAGCTACTGTTCATGTCACTTGTGTGTACATCTTGCTTTCCAAGTCAGATCAGCAGGATGTTTCCCACATGTTTGGGATGGGTCAGCAGTATGAACAGTACAACTGTGATTTCTGTAAATGTGGTGCCAAAGAAATGCAATGAGTTTTGTCCCTCCCCCACCCATGAATTTCCTACTGTTGAGGGGCAAAATAACGGGGTTCATGATAATGATTGAAGCTCTGAAATAACTATTGCTGTCCAAAGCACCAGCATGAAAAACCAAGAAGTTTTGTTAATATTTAAGTGACAATACAGACAAAAGAAATAAAACTAACTTACCAAAGAAGATATCTGACACGGAACAGTGCTTTCTTGACCCTCACCCCCACCAAACAGTCACCACTTGCAACCATAGGAGTACTCATGTACAGTACCCGACAAGTGTTTGTGGACAATGGTGTCAAAAAACATTGTGAAGAAGAAATGTTTGACGTCTGTACCAAAACCTTAAAGAGCTGTTTTTAAATTACCTTTAACTATGCTTAAGTGCTCCCCAAAAAAGCACCCTGAAACAGGGCTGCTAACTTGCAACAAAAACATTGCTTAATGATGACATGAAAGTGCATATACACTCTGCACAGCACAAACCCCAAAGTGTTAACTTTGAGGACCCTTTCAGTTAGTACATTGTCAACTGCAGGTGATCAAAACTCACCATGGCATGTCACAACACAAGTTTTAGACAATGCTCCATTGAGCTTTTCCAGCAGCACAATAGTGTCACAATAGTGTTCCTTGGCACAGTACCAAGTTATCTTCTGGCTCCACACTGATCTGCAATATTACATCATGAATTTCCTTTGCTTACCAGGAACAGTATGCACATAGGTGGGATCTAGCTGCCTGTACAAGCTTTGAAAACAAGATCTATCCTGTGCCTACTCACTCTGAAAGTATTCCTCTTTATCCTTGCATATGTTTTGCAAGGCACAGCATGCCACGATAATGCAAACCCTGTTGGCTATGCTGGCATCCTGACAGGTCCATAGGCATCACCAGCAAGCTTTTAGACGCCCAAAGGTACACTCCACCACCATTCTGCAGCTACTCAGTTGATAGTTGAATTCCCTTTTCCTGGGGAATGCAATGTCAGGGGTACAGCTTTGAGCCATGTGAGGAGTGGGTAGGTGAGGTCCCCTAAAATAACTGTGAGGACCAAACCATGTCATTTCTGGGGAATAAGTTCCTCCCCTCCTCCCCCTCCCCCACCTCCACCCCCGCAGTACAATCCTGATCTCCTGAGTGCCCTGGACCTTTCCTGTATGTCCGATGTTGGAGTTCATGAACTGACCACTCTGGTCCACTAAGCCTTGGAGAATGAGCAAATAGTAACCTCTCTGTTTCATGTATTCACTGACCCCTTTCAGTGGGCAAAGTGTTGGGATGTGTGTTCTGTTGATGGCCCCTGCATGGTTCAGCAACCCCATCCTCTGAAATCCCACTATAATTTCAAGGACTTGGATTATGGCAACCACTCATGGATAGATTGCAGTACTAATAGCATGGCAAACCTGTACAACCACCACCCCGACTGTTGACTTCCCAACCTGGAACTGGTTTGCATCTAACTGGTAGCTGTCAAGTTTAGCCACTTCCAAAGGATAATAGCCACCTGCTTCTGTACTGGTATGAGTTTTTGGAAAACAATTGGTCTGGCACTGAAGGGGTGCTGCAAGCTGCTTCCACAACTCCATGAAGGTCTGCTGCTTCATTTGGAAGTTCTGCAGGCACTGGTCATCATCCCAGGTTTCCAAGACAATGTGGTCCCACCACACCGTGCAGGTTCTCTGGGACCAGAAACAACCGTCCACCGATTGGCATAACATTCCCATTTCAAGACTCAACATGGGATCCCAGTGGATTTTCATTCACCCTTTCAGTCACCAGTCTTTAGTATGTCACATTTTTCTGGCCCCATTCCGTCCAGTATGCAGTGCACTGGTCCCATGAGCAGGAGCACAATCCCATCATCATGGACTTGCTCCATGTTTTCAATGCATATTGATAGAAGGGTGAGATGACTAGGAGCTGTCATCACCATATGTGTGAAGGTGGCCTGCAGTACTGGCAACACATAACAAAGTGATTCCAAAAGCATCTCTTGAGATGCAAAGGACTCTGGGATACCATCCCTGAAACGGTAGCACTACTGTTACATACCGAAAAGGGGCAGTGTGGACATAGATATATCTCTGTGCATGGCGTGTACCTATGCCCAGCACAGCATATGTGGACACTCACTGTGACTATGGGGTACACATGCTAACAGTATGTGGACGCGTACTCAGACAAGCTACAAGTGTATACATAGTCTACATGTAAGTGTGCACAGGAACAGGGCCTACATTTGAATCCTGACAGGCTAATATTAAATTTGTGGGCTGAGAGGGTAGATATAGGATCAAGATTTGGGGATTGTATGACCCTAATTATGAATCAACTGACTTTGAAATGTATGTGTGACATTGCATTCTGTATGATTTTATGAAAGTATGCTGATGAGTGTGAATATAATGTAACTAAAATATGCTTCATGCAAAAGGTCTCTTGTAAGGTATCATTACAAAGCTTATAATCTACTGAGTGTGGTCATCCTATTTGTATAAATGTATCACTCTTGTATCTGAAACTAGAAATATAAAATATAACTCTGAGGGCCTATTGTAATTATGCAAAGTGTGAGCCATTAATGGTGGTTTGGAATTTTGATGGCTCCCATCAACCAGGACAATTGACTGTGGATGGCTCTGTTTGCAGGCAAGCCTTCCTGTGAGTCAGGCTGGGAGGAATGAAGGGTTGGAGTCTTGCAGTGACATGTGATCATGTCACCTGAATTGGAATCCATCTTTAACCTGGTGCTTTTCCATTTAGAAGGAGGGGGGAACCCAGAGAGGGACAAAGGATTCCCGCCTTATGCAAAAGATATATAAGTGGGTGGAACAGAACAAAGGAGGCAGCCATCATGAGAAATCCCCTAGCTACCACCTGAACTGGAAAGGGCTGTACCAGGGGGAAGAATTGTGCCCAGACTAGGAAGGCGTCCAGTCTGTGAAAGAAACTTATTGAAACATCTCTGAGGGTGAGAATTTATCTGTATTCAGTTTTATTACTGTATTCGACTTAGATTTGCGTATTTTATTTTACTTGGTAATTCACTTTGTTCTGTCTGCTACTACTTGGAACCACTTAAATCCTACTTTCTGTGTTTAATAAAATCACCTTTTACTTATTAATTAACCCAGAGTATGTATTAATACCTGGGGGTGGGTGGGCAAACAGCTGTGCATATCTCTCTATCAGTGTTATAGAGGAAGAACAACTTATGAGTTTACCCTGTATAAGCTTTATACAGGGTAAAACGGATTTATTTGGGGTTTGGACCCCATTGGGAGTTGGGCATCTGAGTGTTAAAGACAGGAACACTTCTGTAAGTTGCTTTCAGTTTAGTCTGCAGCTTTGGGGCACATGGTTCAGAGCCTGGGTCTGTGTTGGAGCAGACTGGCATGTCTGGCTCAACAAGACAGGGCGCTGGAGTCCCAGGCTGGCAGGGAAAGCAGGGGCAGAAGTAGTCTTGGCACATCAGTTGGCAGTTCCCAAGGGGGTTTCTGTGATCCAATCCGTCATAGTATGGAGGGGTGGTTTCCCTAAATATAAATTTCTACGCTTTCAAACATTTGGATGTTTTAGTTACAATCTTTAATTTTTTTTGTTTATTGAACTGATGTCTCTTTACGACTGTAGACAAGTTGTACAAATACAAGTTAACAAATGTATTGTTAATGAAGATTTTTACTGAGGTATTTCTGGAGATTTTTGAATTTGTATAAAACATTTTTATATGGCATGAGAAAACTTCCTCATGAGACAAATACAATAAACACAAGGTCCAATCTCGCAAGTACTTAACACCTGCTAGTAGTGCTTTTGACAAACTTCTGTTGAAAAATCAGACTTTATGATGATGATAATGTGATAATTATCATTGTTTAACATTTACATTGTTAGTGTGTGTCTATGAACCTGATCCTGCAAATGTATTCAGATGAGTAAATTTACTCATCTGAATACATTTTCAGGATTGGTCCCAAAGATATATATGGATTGATCCTTCAGAAGGTGTTTTTCTGAATAAGATTACAGGATTGTGCTGTATAACTACTAAAGGCTTGATCCAATAAGGTGAAATTAGTGAGGGTTGAGGATGTTGAGTATACTGTGAGACTGAGCCCTTGGCAATATTTAAAAAATGTTTTTTTTTAACTAATTGTTCTCTTCCAATAAATAAACATCTCTCCTAATTTGCAGAAATTAAAGCACTCTGGAAAACCAGACATCTCTAACTTCCTTGGAATATGTGAGCATGCTTAGAGTTTATCTGTCGTAGCTTTAGATCTGAACTAAAAAAAGGATTTTCAATAGCAATCACTGCCTATCTGTCCACTGAGTGTGTGTGTTTGTTTGTGTGTGGGTGAAATAGTTGCTAAATGTTACGTTGCATGTAAACTTTGATTTTTAACATTTTAGTTGTAGAGTTATCTTCCTCTCCAGGAGGCAGCTGGGCAAGAGAGACAGCACTGGGTCATAAAGTGATGAAAGGAAATGTTAACTGCAGAGGCACAATAGAAGAATAATTTTTCAGGTTTAAATAGTGCATTAGGTGGTGGCCTCCGAGTTCTAGTTTATATAATAATACAAAAGTCATGTAATATTTAAGGTTTTTTGGCACTAAATTTTTTAAAAACGTTAAGGTGGTTTGAATTCATGATATGCGTCAATATTGATACAAAGGAGCTTTAAGGAAAGGTAGGGTTTAATGGAGATAAAAGCTTTCACGTTTGTTTTAGTGTAATAGTGTGAACTAAATTTAATTTCAGTCCAGTGAGCTAATTATATATTTTAATCCTGTTATTTTATTTGCAGCTTCCTGGATTATCTCTAGCTCTGTAATCTCATAAAGTGCCATGTTTCTTAAACTGCATGCATGCGTCGGGGAAAGCCATTGGCAGGAAAAGAGAGACTGCAAAAATTCATTCACAACTTTCGTAATTTGAAAGTAGTAGTACGCACCAGCTACATATACATCCTGTAATGAAGTGTGATTATGTAAGTACTTGTAATTTTGAATAAGCTTTTTTGTTTAAATATAAAAAGGCATTCTAAGAGCCAAGGAGTTGCTTAGCATTATTTTCAGTAGTATAGAACTAATTCTGCAGTGGGCATGTTTGGACTGGAATTGCGGTGTGTATATAGCATTTTGCACTGAATGCCAAATAGGCAAATATCTCAAAAGGATGCATGGTTAACTGTTCTGTTCTGCAGGTACCTGCAAATACCCATTGTAGCTTATACTGTTCATGGAGGCCCATTAGATTTAGAGAGCAACTAATTACTCCAATAAAAAAATGTGGTCAGTTATGTTGAACTGAAATGTTAAAGTAACTGTTCTCATCTTACACAGTGTATACCATGTAAACACAAATCGCCCTCAGTAGATTCAGCAATGGCCTTTTCTTGACAACTTGCTTATATCTTTTACAGCAGTTAAAAAGCCCAGTGCAGTGACTTACTGATCAGAATTACTTCCAGTGACATTGAGGTTGACACCTGTTTGTTTTTTAATCAAGCAAAGGTTTATGATGAGCGCTAACAGTGGGTTCACAGTAAAAGAAAAGAGGAACTAGTTTAAATAATTTACATGCACATTTATTCAATTATAGTCAGGAAAAATGGATGAATAATTTAATGTCTGAATGTTGGGCTACGCATAAGTTGTATAAGGGGAGGAAATATTCACAAATAATATTTTCAAAGAAAAGGCCAACATTTCTTGGATAAATTATTCACAAAGAATAATTTGACCATCTTCACTAATTAATGCTATATGTGCATGCCTATAAATGCTCATGTTAAACAAATGGGAATTAGAGCCTGTGGCATATGAAAAACATTGCCACAAGTCATAGGTCCAATGCTAGGGCATAACATAGTGCAGTTCCAAAATCTAGACAGTGTCTAGTTTATCTCCATGAGAATCCATTCAGGCACTGGGGGATCATCTGCATGCCTCTGATTGAAAGATTGGGGCCAAAGGGTTGAATCATGCAAACAGTGAGTTGTCCTTATGTAAATAGTTCCACAGAAGCGCAAAAAAACCCACAAAAAACATTTTTAGTATGATTATAGAAATAGAGAAACTGAAGTCAAGGGTGATTCCAACATGCATCTCGTTGCAGGACTGGGGCCTTAACGTGTATAAAAATGAAAGTTGCAAGCTAGCAAGGCTACAAGTGAATCAGTAATGTAAGATGAAGCCTATCAATAGTTTTTAAATCAGTGTTTCTTGTTTTACTATGACTGTGGTAGCCCACTTCCAATTCTCATCCATGAACACACTACCTTTAAACTTACAGATTTTTGTAAATGGGATTGAGGAAGTTATGTATTTCTGGACAATGGATAGGGCTGTATTTGAAGCACATCATAGGTCGACCTACCTTTCTGCTGGCTTAATGTGGAGCTAACTTCCACAGTCCCCAGATCAGTACAGCTGGATAGAACTCGATATTAATAACACCCCTTCATTTGGCATCTTGCACTATCTGTCTTCCTGTAAGGGTTAACAGCACTGAAGAGATCCTTTTCTGAGGGCAAACCTAACATCTATTGCTTCATGCACACAGAAATGTTAATTTGTTTACATTTGGTATTGCTTCATCAATGACAACCTAGATTAAATCTATTAAATAGCATGGTGGTATTTCAGACCATTTAAGCATTCATTTTACAAATCAGTGGTTGGAAGAAGATGCTTACAAAATGGGAAAGACTGAGGTTATAATTTGGCATATTAGTAGCCTTTTTTGGTAACTTAACATTTGGACAGCGGTTTAGGAGAAAGAGAGTACCGTATGTTTGCAATAAGCAGAGAACCAGAAGAATCTTTCTTCTATCAATATAGTTGAAATGAACTAATGATATTTTCCTGGTTCTCCCATTATTTTTCTGTTTTGTCTTTTTACATTCTGTGAGTTGTCATGCCATATAGAAAACTCTAAAGAAACCAAATAAAGTGTCTGTGCTTAATCCTGCAACCCTTTCTTAGGCTAAACTCCCATATATTTTGATCGCTCAATAAGCGGGCCCTCTAAGCTACATGCTCCCTATTTCTGCATGTAGTGGAGAAGAGCAAAATGTGGCAGAAGTGCCCACTGACAAGTGTAAAGGGGGGAACTGTGACTCAGTTGCAGACTTTGCCAATCCCCGGCATCAAAGGACCCCATCTGATTCAGCTGTGTGTAGCTGGAAGAAGTTGGGGGAAGAGTTGTGTTTGGAAGGAGGCAGACTAGGGGAGGAGCTGCTTCTGGAGCCTGCACCAGATGAATTTTTAAGTACAAATCTCTTCTGAAGTTACAGTTTACAATAAATTACAATCTGTGCAAGTGTGCCTAGAGGGATTACCCTGCTGATGGCCATCTGAGCTATGTTGACAGGAAAAGGTAGGCTGAATAGACTAGAATGGAGAGGCAGAGAGGGGATGAGTGCCTTGAGAATCCAATCCCTTCAAACATCACATCTCCATACCCTTACAGGCTGGCCCAAACTCTAGATCCTGAGGCGTCAATGTCACTAACTTGTGGAATATTGAGGCATACAGCCCACAGGAGGTGGGACTTGTGACCCTATAACCCCTTCCCTGCAAGCCGTTCTGCATGGTGTGCTGAACCCCATTGGCTTCAACGAAGTTCCTTGTAGGTGCAGACATCAACAGCTTGCTGTATCAGGGCCAAGGTTTGTAAAAGGCTTTGAAGATGTAACATGCTGTCTAAATGCTAAACAGCATTATGTTGTTAATAATAATGATTTTAAAGAGGCAAATGCATTTTAATTCTCTAAAATTTATTAAATATTAAAAGACAGAACAAAATTCTGTTCAGATATGTCAGCATAAATGGAAATAAGATGCACAGTGGAAGATGTTTCTTCATTTGTGCTTTATGAGCACTGAGTATATTTTGCATTTATATAGTTACTGTTTTGTAGAGGAGGATTTGTTAATTATTAGTTGACACACTAACATCTGATACCAGCATATATATCATTTATAAAGCATAATCAACAAAAATCTCATGACATCTTGCAAATATATATATAGCCCCAATTGTATAAGCACTTATGCATATGCACCGTTTTATCATGTGAATAGTCAAGCTCAAGTAAATGGAATTATTCACATGTGCGAAGCTAAGCAGGAGGTAAGAGTTTGCAGGACTGGCCTTAAAACATATTGCAAAATTCTACTCAAATGGGTCAGTACACCCTCCCCCCACACACACACCCTTGCCGCTGGCAACTATGTTGTTTCATTATCATCATCATCATTTATAGTTAAAAAGCAGGCTAATAGATTTTGTGCCTAGACAGGTAAACTTCCTTTTTTTGCAAGGTTGGAATAGACACACAAACATAATGAAGGTAAGAAAGATGGTCCATGAAACCACACACATAATCACATATGGTGTGGCAAAGGTCATCTTAAGTAATATTGAGATCAGTATTACACTCTAGACTGGGACTCTGGTGATCTGGGATTGATTATCAGCTCTGGCACAGACTTCCTGTGTTGTCTTAGTCTCTCTGTGACTCAGCTCCCCATCTATAAGATTGGGATATTGACCCTCCCTCAGAGATGGGGGGCTGATAAAATAAATGTGTTAATGTTAGTGAGATACTCTGATACAATGGTGATGACTGTAGAAAAGCCTGCAAATAAACAAATATCTTCAAAGCAATATGCAAACTTATTTTAAAAGGTGCTTGCAAAGTGGTCTTTCTCACATCAGCAGCAAGGGGAATCCATACTCCCAGGATTGTTGCAGACACAAATATATTGATTAACCTATCTGTCTGTCTTTCTGGGTTCATACACCACACCCACCGTCATGGTGTCTGAGAACTTGATTGCAGATACAGGGCATGATCCAGCTTCCATTTAAGTTAAAGGGAGTTTTGGCATTGACCTTCACCTGAGCAAGAGTAAGATCAGACAGCATTTCTTCTCCAAACAGTCCCATTCGCTTGAGTGTTCGATGAATCAGTAGTACATAGGTGAATCCAGAAGCTTAAAATGGTCTGTTACAGACTGGGTCTGAAAAGTTTTAACAGTTAAAATAAAAATCACAAATAGGACATATTGCCGTGTACACAGCCTATTAATGTAGTTGGGGTGTGTTGACACAATCCTTTCCTCATACCCCAAGACAATAAGCATCTCATCTAGGGCCCACTGATGTCAGTGATCAAAACTCCAGTTACTTCCCTGGCATTCGATGAGGCATAACAGTGCTGCTGCACTCTGCCCTACCTGCAAATGATGAATGAGTCTTTTTAGTGCCACATAACAAGGAACATTACGGTAGTCTAACCTCAAGGAATCTTTCATGATAAGAGATGCTTTAAGAAGGAGCAAATCTACATTTCCCCCTTCCCCCCCACCCCCCAACAAATATAAGGAAAACATTTCAAGGAAACTGTTAGTAAAAATCATAGTAATGAGCCAGTTACTGTAAATATGATTTTTTTAGTGAAAGGCTTTATTTGTAATGGAAATACTGAATGTGGCTACTGCAGGTGAGTGAAAAGCAGGGCATGAAATTACAGCCTGCCATCTGTCTTTAGCTAGCTCATTTTTCAATACTGTCAGTCAAAATCAAATTTAATCATTCATGTGGGATGCTCTATTTTGAAGCTTTTGGAATGACAGAATATTCGACTGTACAAGACAAGTCTGACTTGGGAGGGTCAAAGCTTTGTTGTCATAGTCTGCAGGAGGCAAGTGAATTGCTTTGTCCATCTTTCCTGTCTGTTACAGAAAGATGCTGCAGATGAAATATTAGCACATGTGTTGTTGGTAGAAAGAAAGGGAAAAGAGATGACCATCAAGAAAGAGATCAGCAATAGGGCCATAATTACATTATTGTGTGTCTTTGAATATTTTTGGAAGGTTGGTGATTGAAGATAATGACTCTGTATATTTGAACTTAGAGAAGCAGTGCAAGGGAGTGGTGGTGTTTATAAACTCCACCTGGTACCTCACAAAGGGTATTGATTATAGATTTGGTTGGAGAGCTGATCAAAAACATTGGGGTTTCTTTCCTCGCATAAAATTTCACGACATTTTTTTAATTTAAATTTTTTTGTTCACATTTTTTAAACTTTTTTGTAGGAATTTGTTTCATTTCAGTTTTCAGAAACCAAAAGAATTTCAAAATCTCTGATTTTTTTTTTTACTTTTATTTTCCTATTTTTCCCCCTTTTTCTTTTATTGTCACTTACTCCAGTAGAATGATTGACATCTAATGTTTTTTCACTTTTTCTTTTTTCCTTTTTGCTGTCTAACTTTTCAAAAGTTGGAAAAGTTTTGAAAAGTTAGCGTGTGCGTGGGGAAGGGGAAACAAAAACGAACCAAACAAAAACAAAAGATGGGAAGCCAAAACAAAAAAAAAAAAACCCACCCCCAAGCCGCAGATATTATTCCATTCAATTCAAAGGCAAAGACGAAGTGGACAAAGGAGGAAGAAATAAAACCAAACATTTTGATTTCAGAAATGTTTTTTGGTTTTCAAAAACCAAAGTAAAAACTTCAATTAGAAATAAAAGCAAATTTCTTATGCTGTTTCAAAATTTCCCATCAACTATTTTTAAAAATCAAAAATGAAATTTTCCTGCAAAAAGACTTAATTTTTCTAACATGCCATTGTTTGATAGGAAAAGTTTTCAGTTGAAAAACAGCCAGCTCTACTTGGCTGACTACCTTTCTGCTTTTCTGGGTTTATAATCATGGTCTGGCACAACTTAGAAACTGCTTAGTGGACAGCGATTCCAGAAGCATTTGTAAAGTGCTGTGGTTCCAGGAGGTTACAAACTCCACAAAGTGCAGCCTAGAGTTCAGGAATTCAACCAGCTAATCAAGCTGGTAAGGAATATGCAAACTTCATTGGCCAAACCACTTGGATTCAAGCTGGTTACAATCTCCATCAGAACTGACTGCTTCTCTTCCTATAAACTTTTCAGCTATATCTTGAAGGAGATGATCCATTTTTACAAACTCTGCTGGTAACATATTTCATATAAATACTGCTGTACATTGATTTATGTTTAACTGAATGGCATATTTTCACAGCACACATAATTACAGAAAAATATAATCTCTCTACTGGAAAAACTGTAACAACCTAGAATAAGTTTTCACATATTTCAAATCCTTTCTGGAAAAACTAAGAAAGTTTCCAGACAAAACACTTTAAAATACAATTCAGGTTGCAGAGACCTCTTAAATTAAAACAGGTCTGAGAAGCAAAATCCTGTAGTTCCTAGAGATATCTGCTTTTCCCTAGAAATATTATCCTTCTCTCCGGACTGTTCTGCTATGTGATCAACTCTACCTCCAATGGGGGCAATGCATAGGAGAGGAAGTCAGTGTAACTTTGCCCTGTCTTGCATATAAAACCCCAATGTGCAGTTTCTACATATAAAGGAGAGCATATGGCCCTATCAGAGCAATGTGCTGGCTGGCAAATCCATGCACGTGGGAATCATTTTGAGAACAGCTTCAAAATGCAATTTCAAATGAATGATACACGTGGATTTATCTCGAGTAAAAATCTTTAATGGAAATATGTGTTTGATTCTAGTGAAAAATGTCTGCTACTCAGGCTTTTTAGATTAGCAGGTATGGTTATTTTATTTTTGAAGGAGCTTTTCTTTTTGGTCTCTTGATCCTGTTGCAGCTTTGCTACTGCTATGTTAAAAATTTTAAGCTGGATTCAATTAAAATTGTTTGTGTCTTCCACAGAGAAGAATTCCCTGAAAAATTGAAGTCAATTTATCTTGTCCCCCCATGACCTTGCCATGGTAACTGGATAATTTTTATTGGATTAAAGCTCTACTTTTTTTATTGATGGGTTCCACAGCCTATGGTGTGTCCAAAATGCATTTTTTTTAAATTGCATTGCCTTTTAAATTCTATTTTTTTCACTGTGCATTAGAACATGTTTGCATCATTACTAGATTGGTCCTGCTTTGAGCAGGGGGTTGGACTAGCTGACCTCCTGAGGTCCCGTCCAACCCTGATATTCTATGATTCTAGATTGACACATTTTAAGTACATCAATTGAAAAAAAAAAAAGTACATTTCTAATGGTGGAGTTACATATGTAAAATTCCCAATGTTTGTGTTCACTTTAATTTCAGTCTCTGGTTCTCCTTCTCTCATAATATGCCACTGCTGTGTGTACCCTCCGTGATCCCAGCAAATAAAGATAATAAAAGCCCTGGCTGGGATGAGTTAGTTGGTGTTGGTCCTGCTTTGAGGAGGGGGTTGGACTAGATGACCTCCTGAGGTCTCTTCCAACCCTAATCTTCTGTGACTGTTTATTTCAGTCGTTTGAGGTCATAATAGCAGTTGTGAACACTGAAATTGAACAGAAAGATAATTACACTCAAATTTATTCAGCATTAAACTAATTCTGTATTTTGCATGTGCTTTTTTTTTTTTTACCAGTACAGAATTTATTGCATAGTTAACTATGGAAATTTGTGTATTTCTATATTCTAAGGAATTTCAAGTCATTGTCACCATTCAAATATCAGTCTAGCATCTGAGAGTTGTTGTGATGATTGTATTCATAACCACAAGTGCTAGATGGTTTGTGATTTTTTTTTTTAATGAAGATGACGATTTAGGTAAATACAGCAAAATCTGCAAGACAGCCCTAAATGTGCAGAATCTATGAATGCTTCTGTTCTGTGGTTTTTGACTGACATGTAAAACTAAGCAGTGTTCTCTGTTTATCACATTAAGAACTATGATGTTTTCTTCTCTGGATGCACACATGTAAGTCCCATTAGCATTAGAGTAAGTTACACATAAGCACTGAGGAGATAGAATAGTTCCCCAAGGCCCTTATGTTCTCTTCCATGCATTAAATCATGTGGAGAGGAACAAAATAATCTGAAAATATGATGGCTTTGAAGTAGGGCTGTTGAACCACAATATCCCCACCACACACATTGCCCAGAGCTGGCAAGAACATAGATAGTAAGGACAGAATGTCAAAAAGGAGTGCATAGGTCTTTTGCTGGACCTCCTGGGGTGAATTTCATCCTTTGTGCAGCGAATATTTTGCCCTTGCAGACAGAGCTGGTAGAGATAATACATATAATTCCTGGCAGCCCAGAAATCTCTTAAATTTATATGACTATAAAGAAGAAACTCTGTAGAACTTGACAGAAAGATATTTTGCCATTCTTGCATTTATGGATCTCAAAGCACTATATAATCAGACATAAATTAGCGCTCTCAACAGACCACCAAGGGAAGGCAAATTCATTAACAAACTTTTCCTCTCTAGAGCAGGATGAAACAGAATTTCCATCCCATGGGAAAGTCTGATGCAACAAAATTTGGTTTCATCCTGAATCATGATGAAAAGTTGAAATCTCGGAATTTTTCACAAAACAAAATATTCAGAAAATATTTTGTTTCAACCTTATCAAAACATTTTCTTTCAGTGAGTTCAGAATGTTTAATTTTTACTTGTTTAACTTTTATATTACATGGAAATTTAGAATATAAAAGTTGAAGCATTTTGACTATTATATTATATTATATTATATTATATTATATTATAATAGTCAAAATGATCACATAGAAACAAAGTTTTGACCTTATGGGAATTAAACATTTTGATAATTTCCTACAAAAAATTTGGCAGTCAATACATTCCTGTGAAATGTTTCTATTTCATTGAATTAGCTTTTGCCAACAGAAAAATGTTCCATTAGAAATTTTTTGACGAGATCTATTTATCCTCTTCAGGTCACTATTGCTGGTATCCATAGTGATCAAAGATCAAACAAAATCGAGTGATGTATGGCCAGTTTTGGTGCTCAATAGGTTTACCAGCTGTGGATCTAATATTTTAGACATAGTGTCCAGCACTGAACCTGACCCTGAACAATTTGTGATCAATATTATTCTTTTAAAAGTATATGTTTCTGATATAAATTTAAAAATAGAACTAGTTAAACAAAGCCAAGTGCTTTTTGTGGGAAATTCTAGAAAAATAATTTTTTAAAAAAAATCTCATGATAATATTTGGGTTTTGGATTTCTCCCCCTTTTTCCCATGGAAAAGAAAAAAAGATAGATGGACATAAGGAAAAAATAGAATTTTGTTTTTGTTGGAAAAACTTGTTAGTTATTTTATCATGAAAATTATTGTTTAGGGGAACAAAAGGTTATTTTCTTTTGCAAATATTTTGATCACGGATACTTAAAATGCACTTAGGATATGTCAGGCAATACTTCTGAATCAAATTTACCACCCGTTCAGTAATTTAGTTTTATTAATATATAATCTGTAATATTGTGCCTTCACCTGTTTAAAGGTCACTTGTTTTCCTGGTAGTGATCATTTGTTCTTGTACAGCAATTGCTGCTTGTAAATATTTGTGCACATCAAGCTGATTGTTACCTTCCTTACCTGCAATAAAATCTTAGATAAACAGCTACAGGCAACATTTGATTGTTTGGCAGGATACGAAAAGATGAATCAAAGATATGACTTTTTAAAAAGCTATTTTGAAGAGAGTTGAGCCATCCAACTAGTCTTTCATAATACATTAGAAGGATATTGCTCAGGAGAGTCAAGCTGATCCAAATTAGCAGCAAATGAGTGATGGCTGTAATGTAAAGAGACAGGCAGCAAGAGGTCACACTAAAAATCCATTACTATAAATCTGCCAAAAATGTAGTTTTCCCATTACATGTGTCAGACTACTCTCCAAGAGCCATGTAAGCAAATCTAATCCTTATGAGGCTTGATCTGAATTCACTGAAGTCAATGGCAAAGCTGGTATTGACTTTAATGATGCAGCATCAGGGCTAAAGTCTCTTTGCTATAAACTGTATCTGTAACCCACATGCTTTATATGGCAGCATTTTAATGTAGTTATTTATTTGGCCCAAGGAAAGGGAGAGAAGCAGTGGGGAGGAGACATAAAAGGGCCCAGAAAGATCGTAAATAGGGTGTGGCAGTTACTAGACATGCTTAGTAGATGTTTCTGAAGCTATATAGGAAGTTTTAATTGTGCACAAGCTACTTGGCAAGTCGCACCTGATCACCCTCTGAGAGCTGACCCAATCAGAGAATGTGGTGGGGGGGAGGGATCAGGGAAAGGTTATCAGTTTAGGAGTTAAAGCTGGACTCAGCAGTTGATCCATATAGGACCAAGACGTGTCTTCTGTGGGGGCTGAGTCCCAATACCTGTACCACTTTGGATACAGGTGAATGCTATTCCAACTTCACTTACTAGGAAAGACCTCCTTTAGGCTTAATGTTTGTTGCATGACAGCATGTTTTTTGGCCCTAGAAAGAGAGCTGGGAGAAGAGCATTTGTCACCGTTAAAGGCTACGGAGCCTAGGGAACATACATTTAACTGTTAACTAACTGCTTTAACTGTGATGCTGTCTCCATTAAAGAGAGAATAGGGGCAAAGCTGAGTGAAGTGAAGGTGTATATTCTCACCTGAGTTAGCTGGATTTATAAAGAGAAGGTAGTGCCCTATAGATGAGCCTTATACAGATCCAAGGAGTGGACGTTTTATACGCTGATCCCAATACCTGTTCCACTTTGGATATAGGCTACAGATTTCTGTTTCACCAGCAATTGAGGACTAGTGAACTATTAGCCCAAGGGCTGGGATGGTGGAGATCCCCAGATTTGCTGACAGGGTTCTGACATGTTTGAAAGGACTAAGGTGCTCCCTTTCTGCTCAAGCTCTGAAGAGTCCCAGTGACACATATCACATATTTATGATCACTCTATAAAGAATGAGAAATCATCTCTGAAAGAACATCAGTGGGGAATGTGTTTGTGTGTGCTAAAGTATAGAAGAGCAGATTTTATGTTGAAACATTGCATTTCATTTAAATATGTAACAGTGACAAAAGGCAGAGGTCTGTATAAGGAACACCAGTAAATTTACTGTTTAACAACTTTTGTTTAAAAGTTATTCCTAGTATTGCAAATTTACAATGTTTTATATGTGCATTGAATGGCTGTTTTACTAAGAAACTGTATGGTATGCTGTCTTCGAAGCTGACTGGGAACTATTAACACCTACCTATCGAGATTTTAAATATAATATTATCACATTAGCCTTCTCCCCAATTCATCTGCCAACAAGGCCTTTATCTTTAAATCCTTTTTTGCCTAACGAATGTCTGTATTGTTCTGTTCAGGTTTTGTACATTATCCAAGACCATGGACAGTATCTGAGTACCTTCCACTAATGGACTAAGCAATGTGACTAGCATCAGTCATGGGAAATTCTTTCCTTCTTTCTCTTCCTTTCATTAGACAGGAGTACGTTGTAATGTTTACATGAATGTAGACAGTCAAAAAAAAAATTGGGGGAGGGATGGCTCAGTGGTTTGAGCATTGGCCTGCTAAACCCAGGGTTGTGAGTTCAATCCTTGAGGGGGCCACTTAGGGATCTGGGGCAAAATCAGTACTTGGTCCTGCTAATGAAGGCAGGGGGCTGGACTCGATGACCTTTCAAGGTCCCTTCCAGCTCTAGGAGATGGGATATCTCCATTTAAAAAAAAAAAAAGTCATGCATAGGGCATCAAATATGCTTGTTAGGAACAGTCTTTTTTGTCAAGCTCTCCCCTTCAATTCCCCAAGGAGCTACAAAAATGATGCTGCGAAATGGCTTAATTTCTCTTAAACAGCTGAAATGTTAGAGAGTTATTACGTGTGGGAGAAAGGAAAGAGGGAATGGGCACATAACATTTGTTGAATAGAATCCTGTATGCTTTAACAGAACAAAATCTATTAACGGCAGTTTAGAAAGCTGTCCAGATTTGCTAGCAGTAAGACCAAATCTTTGTATTTCTTGTAATAGGAGTACTGTCCATATATTTTTGTTAGTGTTTCCTGAAAAGGAAAAAAAAAACCACTACTCACAAGAATACCCACTTTCTCAAGTTTAGAAATCTACATTTGGGTATAAAATTCTTGATTTCACATAGTTTTTGATATATGAATGAACAGAGCTGCTCTCTATCCTGCTGCATTTAACATGATATTTTAGACAGAGAGGAAAACACCTTGCTTCTTTGCTCTCATTAATAGTTAATTGTTATTGCATTGTTTCTTACGCTGGAGACATATACAGGACAAACCATTCTTCTTTCCCTACAAGTACTCTGATATTATTATCCAGAATAATAATGCTGTAAATAAATGTGGTCCTTAGAGGAATAAAACCTACTGAGTTTTTTCTTCCTCTCACAAAACACTTAAGTTAGCCAACAAGCTGTAACGGAGTACATCTGGGAAGAGAAATCAATGGTAATGCTTCATAAGAGAGCTCTCATGTTCTTTAAAAGGCTAGTATTGGCTGTGTCAATGACGTTCAGTCTGTGTTGTGGATGATATAGCTACCCATGCTAATGCTTTCTGCATTAGTGAATTAATTCTCTTTTCACTTATTGCAGGATTGAGTCTCTGGGGAGAAACTGAATTCATGATGAGATTTATATCAGAGTGTTCTAGTGAGACTGGGATGACCTTCTCACCTGCCCAGACAAGAAGTGGATAGTAATAAGAGGGGTGCAGGTGTTGGTGGAGATAAATGTGAAATTTATATTTACTCCACATCTCAGAAGACAGAGATAGGCCTGGTTCAAGATAAATTCAATGAGCCTTGCATATAGAAAAATTTCAGTCACTAAAGTATTGCAGAATTTATATATGGATAGTGAGAATTTCCACAGTTACATTGGGTAGGATGAAAAAAGGAAGACATTTGGAAGGGGCATGAACTCTCATAATCCAGTGCATAATCCACACTGCAACTAAGGGAGTTAGGGAGAAACTCCTTTAGTAGTCAAGTTGTGACACATTCAGACACCTCAGTGTTTGCTGCACCTTCCTTTGGAGCATCTAGTACTGACCATTATTCCCACTAGACCAGGATAGCCGATTAGATGGAATACTGGTCTGATCCATTATGATCCAGTATCCTTAGGTTAGAGGCATGGTTGCCATCAGTAAAGGAGAATCGGGGAATGGAAGACATTTAAGAGCAAAGAACAGGTAGTATGAAGGAAGTACATGATGATCTTGGTTGTATCTTGCTGAGTTTGCGATGACTGACATAAAAGATATGTCAATGAGAAATGCTCTTATGATGTGATTGGGGCTTGTAGTATCTTCCAGATCTTAGAGAAGCAGTCTGAATGACCATTCCTTGAACAGGTGATGGTCATTCTAAGGGTAGATGCTAAATCTGATTTTCATTGAGAGCTTGATGAAGGATATAAATCTTTTCAGGATCTCAGGAACTTGAATAAGGCAAGAGCTGTGAGAACACACTTTTTAAGCCAATCAGTTTGAACACTGAATCCTTTCTTATACTCACAGGACTATTCATATTTTTAACTTATTTCCCAGTACACTAGAGAAACATGACCCACTGATTTTCTCATAGATAGTTACAGCATAGCATTTAAATCAGTTTAGAGGAAGATATTATAATGTAACATAACAGTAGTTCTCTATCTTTAGCTATTCATATCTGCCATCCAGAAATACAACTAATCCACTGAATTTAAAACTGTTAAGATGTTTGTTGGTTTGTTTTTCTCTTAAGAACTAGGGTGAAATTTTCTGTACAGATAAATGCACTGCTCTATTTTACCATTTCTAATAAAGAACAGACACTTCACTGATTTTGAGAGAACTAAGGTGAGGTTCTGTGTACTGATGTATTTATCACAGCACTTTGCCAATGTCACAGCTGTACTTTTAAAGATGAGTCTCTGCCTGTTCAATAATGTGCACTGTAATCAGGTAAATCAGATCCCCTTTAACGTTGACACGACTTGCAGCAATGGAACTGTCACAGTGCATTTCAATTAGGTTTGATTTCCCTACCTAAAAAGGTCTTAAAAGCTAATTGGCGCAGAGTGCTTTTGTCCTCCTAATGTAAGCAAAGACATAATTATGCAGGAGGCTGGGGAGAGGGAGTACACAGGGCAAAGACATTTCTGTGGTCATTAAAATGTTAGTCACATCTGGAGGAGTGGGGATCATAGCAGTTAGAGATAGGCAAAGGGGAGTGGTTAGATTGCAGACTCTCCCTGTGTAAGGGCAGGATACAGTGGCCCATCAGGCCAGATCAGATATTAATTGATTCTACACAGTCAGCCAAAAGGCCAAGAAGAAGATATTCTTTGGTATTTTATATCTGAAGGTCTTTATTAAGTCCAAGGTCACAAACAAAATGGGTTTATTGTAAACCTCAGTTTGGTTTCTTGTGGTAACAATGCATCTAACAGTACCATTATTCTCCTCAATAATAAGCCATTTGAAAGACATACACAGGAAGCACGTCTTTCTTATTTTAATATTGTAAAGAAGAAAGTTAATTCTTAGGCATGAATTGTTCCTTTCAAAAATGTTATTTTAATAAAAAAAAGTAAACAATGGCTTTTTTTAACAAATGCCTCCATTTATGTCAGTGGAAGGTAACTAGTTAGATGCATGTCTCTGCTAACTTTTCAGTATATTTATATTCAGGACTATGGAGAGACCTATTCCTTTCATGCATTGCCACTATCATCTAGGGTTATGGAAAGTGCTAAATAGAATTTGTACTGTATGGCATACTGTGCTAATGTCTCTAGCTATTTCAATACTGCTTCAACAAAAGAAAACACTTCATCAGCTACCACATTTGTTTATTGTTCCTGAAGATATTTTCTGATTGTGAAAAAAATCACTGAAAATAGCTGAGGAGTAGATCTTCTGGTTTACAAATATGCCAGATGCTCACCGACTGCATGATGTGTTGCATGTTCCTAAAATGGAGCCATATTCAATCACACATAATGCGTGAAATTCAAGGCTGGCGTAATGCCATTGACTTCAATGGAGTTACACCAGGGATGAGTCTCGGCCAGATGACGTATTTGAAAGGTATGGCTGTATTCACATTGCTGCTGCTAGCGTTTGCCTTTTCATGGCCTCTTTTTTTTATTGAGCATATTCGATTCCTTTCTGCCCGTAGAAAGCCTCTAATTGAAAAGGCACTATCCTGTTTTTGCTCCCATTCTCTCAAGAGATTCAGCCTGGATGATAGATATCCCATTTACAACGAAGGCACATGTGGAGTTTTAGGGGGAAGCCTGTGATCCAGCAACTATTCTGAGAGTTTCTCATTTATATGGAAACTAGTGCTTTTGTTCCTGTCTGGAAAGACTGTTTTCAATTAGATTGTTCACTAGGGAACTAAAAAGGGGAATCTAAAAATACCCTCCTTGCCATTCCCTCCCACAAGTTTGTTTATATCTCTATTGTGTATCAAACCATCACATAAATTCCACTGCTATTGGTTTTAATACAGACACATGAAATAAAATTGCTCACCAAAAGGGCCTCACTCATTCAATTACTCCATAGTTCATGAATTAACTGACTTTGACAGGTTCATGCAACAGTAACTAAATCCTAACATTACAAACAGTCAATAAGCCAAAGTTTCCCCCTCAGGAGTGACCCACAGAGGTGGCAAGTTGCAGCGGGGCCTGCATGGCAAAGGAGCAGCCATATGTAGAGCTATTAAGTGGATACCAAAGGGGAAAGACCCAGTGGGAGGGAAATGACTCCTTACAAGTCACATTTTTGGCGCTATCTTCAAAAAGCAAGGGCAAAGCAATGTTAGTTTTTCAAATCCCATACTACTTCCCATGCTTTCAAATCCCATACAGAGAGTCATTACTAGGGCCCTACCAAATTCATGGCCATGAAAAACGCATCACGAACCATGAAATCTAGTGTCTTCCCATCCTGCCCCCCCCCCCCCCCCCCCCCCGGTGAAGTCTGGTCTTTTGTGTGCTTTTACTCTATACTATACAGATTTCACAAGGAAGACCAATGTTTCTCAAATTGGGGGTCCTGACCCAAAGGGGAGTTGCAGGGGTCACAAGGTTATTTTAGGGGGGCCATGGTATTGCCAGTTGCCACCCTTATTTCTGCAGTGCCTTCAGAGCTGGGTGGCCAGAGAGCTGCAGCGGGTGGCTGGAGAGTGATGGCTATTGGCCGGGTGCCCAGCTCTGAAAGTGGCACCCCGCCAGCAACAGCACAGAAGTAAGGGTGGCAATGCCATACTATGCCACCCTTACTTCTGTGCTGCTGCTGGCAATAGCTCTGCCTTCATAGCTGGACTCCCAGCCAGCAGCCACAACTCTCCAGCTGCCCATCTCTGAAGGCAGCGCCGCTGCCAGCAGCAGTGCAGAAGTAAGAATAGCAGTATCACAACCCCTCCTACAGTAACCTTGCAACCCCCCCAGCCCCCTCCCACAAAACTCCTTTTTGGGTCAGGACCCCTACAATTACATCACTGTGAAATTTCAGATTTAAATAGCTGAAATCATGAAATTTATGATTTTTAAAATCCCATGACCATGAAATTGACCAAAATGGCCCGTGAATTTGGTAGGGCCCTAGTCATTACACCCCAGATCCTCAAAGATATATTTAGCACACATTGATGCTAGTGGGAGTTAGGTGCTTAGGCCCCTTTGCAGATCTGGGCCTATGAACCTGGTTCAAAAACCACGGAAGTCAAAGGCAAGGCTCCAATTGACTGTGGTAGGCTTTGGATCAGGCTCTTAAATTGGTGTTTACTGTACCAAGTTTGCCTTGTGTCTCTCTTTCATTTATCACTCTCAGAAGTGAACCCCTGTATCTCCTGCACTTGCCATCCACCACTTGACCTTCAGAATTTCTGCTGTGTTGTACATTTGACCTTCGCAAACTCAAGTAAAAGATTCTTATTTTGTGTCTTGGGGGGGGGCAGAAAGATTGTAATGAAAATCAATTCTTGGAGGTTATGTGCTTGAACTTGTCATACCTGTCAAATCTTTCCCTCACTTTTATATCTCCACTTCTCCCCCTTTTCTACTACTTTTTGCTAAGCCCATACTAATGGATTTGATTATGAAGATGTCTGAAACAAAAATAAAAGAAACCTCCTTCAGTCGTTTGACCATCATCCTACTAAAGCTAGTCAATGGATACAGGAGTGAAAGAGAGAAGCAGAACAATGTTGTCTCTTCTCTAGCTATTGAGATGTTCAGTGTTCCTGCCAATTTTCTCTAAAGATGGCAAGGAGAAGATAGAGGCCAGCTCAAAGCCGGTGTAAATATGCATAGCTTCTATTTCAATTCAGTGGACCTGTATTGATGTATGCCAGCTAAGGATCTAACCCAAAGCTATTAGTGTTAAATATTCATGTCAGAAGAAACAATTCCAAAAGGAACAAATTTACCCTTTCTTCCTCCTTCAAACTCAGTATAGCCAAAGCCCTGTGTACCATGTGGCAAACTTCACTTAACTTACACAGCAAGAGCACAGAATTTTGCAGCACTCCAGCAGAACACATTGAAGATTCTGCAGCAGCTTCTGATACTTTTTTTACAAGTTTTTTCCTTGAATTAATATAAAAATGAATGATAACTACAGTAACTTCTGTGTTGTTTGGTATTCAGTTCCTTTTTATAAAAAGTCATTGTTCTCCGGATTTATGCAGTGGAAAATGCATGACTTTTATAGAAGTCGGGATGTGGAGGTTTTGCAGTCAACTAGGGGACATATGAGGATTCTGGCACATAACAAAGTGGGTATGGAAGCTTGGGATTGTGGGATAAACACATTAGCAAGACATTAAAATGATCAGCAGTAGTTAAAAATATTGACAAGGAAACGTGCAAATTCATAGTGAATAGCCCATTGAGATAAATATACTAGTTCACACCTCAGAGCTATAGTTTCAGACTCTCTGCAGACTCGGGCAGACAATACAACACTATTTGTAGTCAGTTTATGCTTGAAAAGATTTCTTGTCAAATATAAAAGTCTAGAAATGTAATTTTCTTTAAAACAAAACAAAAAATACTGTGTCACTGCAAATGGAGATAGTAGTGAATGTAGTTTTGAAAATATCCAGAGAGCCAGAACCCAACAATAAAGAATTGCTGATGCCTCTGAGAAGCAAAGATAGAATATTTGCAGGAAGTATTTTAATGCAGGAACATCTGAAGAAACCTTCATAACTCTTACTACTTTTACTGTTTAAGAGCCTATCTGCCAAGTTCCCCAGTATTCCTCTGCCTTGTAATGAATATGAGCTAGCCAGTTAAAGGTAAAAGATAAGAGCAGCATACACATAAAAAAGAATGTTTCTTGCTGTGATATTAGCAGAACAATTAAGTCTGAAGCCCAAATAATAGTGCAGAGCTCAAAATAATTCATGTTCACATTTTAATCACAGGCATCTCATGCTTCTCAGGTTTAACCTTTTGGAAATATGCCAGTTAGTAAGAGTTTGTTCGATTGGAGTTGGAAACTCATGGCAAAAGAGTCTGTTTTGAAATGCAAACCTTTCATTTTTAGGGCAAGTTCAGTTGATATTAATTCAAAATATCCTTGCTACAGGATAGAGTATTTAAATAAATGATTGTCACTCCAGTTTAGTAAAGGAAACATGTTTCTCTACCAGTGGATTCCAGAAGGACTAAAGAGAGCGAGTAATGGATTTGCAAAGTAAAACAAACGGAGAGAGAAATTTTGTTCCACAAAATGTATCAGACTTTGTATTACTCTATTTCTTCTGAGTTCTTTAAATATCAGTTGGACAAATGACAACAAATTGGGCAGATAATTAGCTGGTGTAAAAAACTGAGGATCAGGTCCAATGTTTGTGAAGAATCATCTTCTTTTGGATGTATTTTTTTATTAATGTAATGACTTTAAGAACAGATTGGCAGCAGAGTTTGAATCTGGGATGTCTAGCTCCAAACTACAGACCTGTCCCACTTGTGCTAAAAGAGTAACATTGTTAGGTGGTGGTAGTCGTAGTAGTACTAGTCCATTATTATATAGTAGAAAATGCTAGAGGGGGACATGATATACACTGTGCCATGTGTTATCCTTCACAGTTCAGAAAAGAAGGCAGCTGCAAAACTACTGAGCTCCATCCTATAGAAATCACACAATCTTGTTTTCTGACAGGACACTATTCACTAGAAACCCATTTACATTTGAAAAATAGGTCCATCCACTTAAGAATGCTATTAAAACACATCTCATTTGTGAAGAAGAGCTCTGTGTAAGCTCAAAATCTTGTCTCTCTCTCACCAACAGAAGTTGGCCCAATAAAAGGTATTACCTCACTCACTGTGTCTAGTATCCTGGGACCAACATAGCTACAACAACACTGTGTGCTGTAAACACTGGCATTCTTTACTTCCTGACCTAAATTGGAGTGCAATTTTGCTGTTAGATTTCAGAGTAGCAGCCGTGTTAGTCTGTATCCGCAAAAAGAACAGGAGTACTTGTGGCACCTTAGAGACTACTGTATCATACTGCAGGTGAACATATATCAAGTTACATTGTGTTCCCTGAGGTACAGCCTCATGCACTAAAATATCTTGTTTTCTCTCTCGAATCTAACAAGGCCAAAATTCTCCTGTTAGACTTTGATGTGTAAGTACTTATCTCTGAAAAGTGAGGAGGTCTGTTCTGGGATGATATATTTGTTTTAGTACAGTGAAACACTATTTCTGGTGGTTGAAAATCCCTCAACTGCAGTCCGTTTCAGAACCGCAAGTGTTTTGCACCTTAGGTGGAATGATTCTCCCTCCACGCCCTTCTCTGCTCCGAGTTGGCTGACCACATTTGTTTGAAGGGAATTTATGTTTCAGTGCAAAAATACAACCAAGATCATCATGTACTTCCTTAATGGATTTTGTTCCATGACAAGAACCTTTGCCCCATATATTCTAATTTCTGTATGTGTTAACCATTTAAAGAGGCACTACCTGTATGATACAGACCAGCACTCAGAAATCTACAATAGCAAACACTCATCATGGATTTAAATTTAATTCAAAACTAAAGAAAAATATGTCATCTTCTTGGAAGCAATCAGAGATCAGACACTAGAAATGGACAGGCTTTTCCCAAACACATTATGAATATTAATCTATGAAGAGGATGAAACTAATCAGAAAATACTCCCAGGAAGTGTCACAGAGGGCTACAGCATGAAATGGCATATAGGATGACTACTGTTAAAATGGGGAGAATGGCTCACACCTATTTGTGGAATACCAGGAGATGATAGTATTCTGACAATTAGTGGTGGTATTGTCTTTGATGTACCGTAGCTGAAAATCAGGCATGCTGCAGGACTTACTACAGTGAAATGCATGCCATGTGACGCAACCATGCAGTCCCGGCTACTTTCTTTCTGATTCCTTGGTGAGAGTAAATATGTTTGAATGGAGGAATTAGGACAGGAGTTACTGATCACTGCCATGTTTATCACACATGGTATTCTTAGAATCTGTTTTCCAGAACTGTGGCATAATCTTTCAGGTTATCTGTTGGGTCCTTGGTCTTTCAGTGAAAATATAAATGTACTTCAGCAAATGCAGGCTAGAAAGATGTTTGTAGTTTTAGGACTGAAATGAGTAGGAGAGTTCATTTTGTATTTGGA